>NC_073388.1:35986623-36286623 GCF_028641065.1 Leucoraja erinaceus
TTCGCAGTGCACAACAGAGAAAGAGGATCAGAGTCCTCCAGTGCATGCACACAATTGTACAGGCCACATTACATTACTTCTACATTACAAAGCTTCTACTAAAAATTGTTGTTGAAGTTGCAAAATAGTTGCACCATGTCGACAAGAAATGTTCTTTCACATCAAAATAAAAACCAGAAAATGCTGGAAAAACTCAGGTCTGGCATCCCTATTTACCCTTCTTGGTGGTAGTGAGCTGCCTTCTTGAAGGACCAGTTCTCTATTTCAACATGTACTTGTACGATTGACGAGGCCATTTCAGAGAGCATGTAAAAGTCACCAACATGAGGTAGTTTGAGAGTCATAAACAGATCACACTGGATAGGCATGGCAGATTTATTCCTCCAAAGGACTTAATGGAATCTGATAAGCTTTTACGATAATATAATAATTCTTCATGACCATCATTGGCAAGATTAGTTTAACAAAATTTACATTCCATAGTTGCCATGATGGGATATTTTGGCAATTTAATCACTGCACAACCTACATTCCAATGTATGAAATAGCAACACAGCCATATATTTTTTTTCTTTCCAAACTAGATTACGAATTGTAGAGGTCTCTACTAATGAAAGTCGTTACCTGCCTATATCTCTGAAAAGCTACCCAGCTCCCAATTCCCTGCCACATACTTTTTGGTTCTACTTCCATAAAAAAACCATCATGCGTTTTGTACCTACAGCCAAATCTAATATAGCAAATCCACAGATCAAGGAAATAACCTTAAAGTGTGACCAGCTAAATATTTAATTACCAATAAAGAATTTTTCATTAACCACTTCTTCTAAACCTCTTCTAATTTTCGACACTTTTATTAAATTTCATCTTCTTTTTTTCCCCCCAAATGCATTGAGTGAGCAATTGGAATAAAGTAGCAGATGCTGGAAGTAGGGAGAAGGCCGAGAGTAAAATATATCATGGATTTAATTTATTTTCATTTTCCATGTTCCTTTGCTTGGCATACTTCAAGTGTAGCCCATAAATAGCAAGGGATAAATGATCAGTTTTTGATCTCTTCATTTGAGATATGGGCTGAGGCATCAAGGGAGCACCCTGTCGTCTTCAAATCGTGTTGTGGGATCCACTGAGACGAGATTAACACACAGAATCGATCGAGAGCTTTCCACCTGAATTATGAATATGAGTTCTCCACAGATGCTGCCTGAACTGCTGAACATTTAGTGCATTTTCTGTTCTTTAACACAGGTCAAGTCTTAGCTTATCCCATGACCATTCTGACAGTGGAAAAACCTCAAAGCACTATGCTAAAATGTCAGCTTCAATTGTGTACTCAAGTAGCAGTGCTATCACTGCAACAAGCTGATTTGTAAATACCGATACCTACTGTCTACCGTCTCTCAAAGGCTGCAAATGATATTGCCACATTTTTGAGGTGAAAACTAATAAGCACATCATACAATAACAAATGAGCACTTTCCAACAGTAAAATAGTATGCTGACATTAAACAAACTGAACAATAACATCACATATCCATTAAACAGAACCAAGCATCCCAGCATTGGATGTGTTATTGCAATCAAATAAACCATTGGACTGCAAATCCTCACATCACTAGTTCAACTTAAACAGGAGGATAACATTTGAAATCTTTGCCACACTAACAAATGTAAAATAACTACCCTTGATTAAAACTGACAGAAAGTTTAACCTTTCCAGGAGCTGATCTACGTATTTAAAAGCAGATTATGGATGTCCACTCAAAATAAATAAGGGGATGTTTCAATACATGCAGACTTTCAACAATTGATCTAGTCTGATCACACGTCCATATCAAGAGACAATTGTACAAATACAAAGGATTGTATTTGTAAAAACATAAGACTGCAAATGCTGTGACCTGGAGCAAATATAATTTAAAAAAATTGCTGGGGGAATTTAGTGGGTCAGGCAATATCTGCGGAGACAAAGGGGTGGTCGATGTTTCAGTTTGAGAAGCTGCATCAGAATTAGTATCAAATAGTGCCAATGGCCGATTGCATTGCTGCCTGCTTTAGTCCACTTTTCAACATTCAATTCCACCAGATGGCTGCTGTAAATGAAACCACAAGTTCCATAATTGAATGGGTGGTTATAATGCACACGGCCAGTTCCTTTTTTCAGTCTTACAAAACTCTGCAAATTTAACCAAATAAAATTGGGGTGTACGGAACATTTCTGCATGAGCCAGCGCTGTGGCAGGTTGGAACAAGGGTAAAGGAGTGAGGTAGGGAGGGTCAGACCCCTAGAGTGTCTGTCCTCTGGTCAGTGTAACTCCCAGGCTTCCCTTTACGTTCAGGAGGTGGGCAGCTTCCTGTCCTGACCCAGTGAAATCACTATCTGCAAGGCAGGTACACTAGATCCATCCGAAAGCACCTGCAGTTTCATGGAGACAGACTCATACAGCACAGAAACAGGTCCTTCATCCCACTGAGTCTACACCAATCATCAAGCACTAATCTCACTTCATTCTCCCCACATCCACATTAATTCCCACAGGTTCTGTAATTCACCTCCATGACAAGAGCAATTTACATTAACCAAATAACCTTGGGATGTTGTATGAAAATTAAGTACTGGAAGGAAACCCACAGGGAAAATGTGCCAACCCTGTACAGGCAGCACTGGAGGTCAGGACTGGGTCCGCATCACTGACGTGTGAGGCAGCAGCACTATGAGCTGCACCACTCTTCCACCCTAGTGCTGCAGTGTGCCTTCATCAACATTGGGAGACCATCCCCACCTACAGCTTCCAGGTATGGAGACAGAGAATAACAAAGACACATCAGACTCAAGCCATAGAATAATTGGTCACAGGACGGGTAGTGGAGGCAAATACTGAAGAAGCACGAGCGACACTTGAGAACAGCCTCTGACCTGTGCTACGTGCAATCTGCAAGAGTTCATCTATTCGGGTTCTGCCCCATGAAATAAAATCAGCCATGATCTTATTGGTGGAACAGGTTCACAGGGCCAGATGACCAAGTCTTCCGCTCAATTCATATAATCCGCTGAATTTCAGGAGCAGGGTTCAAAATGCAGTCACCTTCTATTACACATTTTGGGCTGAATTTCTACTGCATGGATTCCACAGAAGCCCTCAACTTTCACTGAAGAAAGTTGCGACCCTATTAGTAGGTAATCGTCCTATGGACCTAGTAATGCAATCCAAAATTGAGGGATTTGAAGGAGAAGTGTGATGACAGCAGAACAAAGTCAATTTATTTTTAAAGTTACATTTAAACTGAATATCACAAAAGTTACGAAAACCTATTACATTTTGATTTAAAACATAGGTTTGGGACAGAATTACCCAAACTATTGCAAAATGCACAGCTAGAACGCATCTGGCACCTGAAACCAGTATAAGATTTTCGACAATGTGGGTAGGTAAGGATGAATTCAGCTGAGATTTGGCCTAATGTTAATGGGGCACTGCATTTATCTTCCACTGTAATAGTATAAAAATAATTAGGAGAGCTAATTAATTATTTAAAAAATATAATAAACCTGATTCTGAATTTGGCTTAATCAAGTTATGAATCAAACTAACTGTTAGTTACGAATATCACCTATTGGCCACACATATCATTAACAGAATAGATTGCATGCCTGGGTTTTATACAGATCCTGTGGGAAGTTATAATTACGTCAATTCTTTTATAAAAAGGTATTAAATGATTAGGCTGCTAATTTTACAGGAAATTCCAAGTCATCAGTTTTGATCATTTCACCCTGAACGCTCAGTATTTCGCTGGTAAAGGGCACTTTGGTCAAAGTCTTCCTTGAGTTTTGCTGGTGTGGTCTCATCGAGATTGGGGACAGTCACAACAAGGAATGGAACATAAACACAAAATGCTGGAGTAACTCAGCGGGACAGGCAGCGTCTCTGGAGAGAATGGGTGACGTTTCGTCTCGACCCGAAACGTCACCCATTCCTTCTCACCAGAGATGCTGCCTGTCCCGCTGAGTTACTCCAGCATTTTGTGTTTATCTTCGATTTAAATCAGCACCTGCAGTTCCTTCCGACACAAGGAATGGAACATTTTGCTTCTTAAAATACACTTAAAATACAATCCCTTCATTCAGTATCTGAACAGAAAGAAGAAAGCATCACATTCTCCATTCGCTCAGACACTTCAGACACATCTCGTATGTGTATGTGACAAATAAACTTGACTTGACTTGACTTATGACCTCTTTAATTTCACGTTAAAATCTGCTTTATGGGGGCAACATTTAAAAATCTAGGAACCTGAAGTACATCGCATTTTAGACAGACACAAAATGCTGGAGTAATGCAGCAGGACAGGCAGCATCTCTGGATATAAGTAGTGGGTGTAATTTCAGGTCAAGTCTGGAGAATGGTTGTGACCCGAAACATCACCCATTCCTTCTATCCAAAGGTGCTGTCTGTCCTGCTGAGATCCTCCAGCATTGTGTACTTAACTTCGGTGTAAACCAGCATCTGCAGTTCCTTCTTGTGCAATGCATTTTACATTTATTCATTTCATTTTTAGATAACCATTACCTTGGTGAACACAGATGATAAAGAATCCACTGGGGAACATTATACAAAAGCTTTAAAGATTCAGACCGGAACCTCACCCACTGGCAAGTAAAAGTCATTCTCCCCCTGAGCTTGTGTTGCAAGAGAAGAATGAGCACTCAGATGGTGGTATGATCATTCTCAGACCAATAACTGAAAAACATGCAGATGTCTCCTTTCAAATAAAATAAATGATTAAAATAATCAACTTGTAGAAATATTTTATGAAAGTGAAATCTTATTTGACAAATTTGTAGAGTTTAGGATGCTATAAAATGGCTGGATAAAAGAGAACCAGTAGATGTTATGTATTTTGGATTTCAAAAGAACATTCAACAGGTTGCTATATGAAAGGTCATTGCACAAGATAAGAATGTAGGAGGTTGGGAGTAATTTAGTGCCATGGACAGGTGTAGCTTACTGTGAAAAAATAGAGTTGGGATAAATGGGCCATTTTCAGATTAGCGGTCAGTAACTAAAGTGGTGCCAAAGGATCAGTCCTGGGACCTCAATTCTTGATGATCTGTAACAATGACAGATGAAGGAACCATGAGTATTGTGGTATATTTGCTGATGATATAAACATGGATAAGCAAAGTGTGAGAGGTGCAAGTACAAAAATCTTGCTAGGAATCTAGATGGGTTAAATAGTGGACATGAAATTGGCACATGAAGTGTGATGTGTGAAAATGTGAGGTTACCCACTTTGAAAGGAACAACAAAAAATAAAATTATTATTTGAGAAGAATGCTATGAAATGTTGTGATACCAAAGAATATGAGATCTGAGAAACACAAATAATTGGGATGCAGGAACAAGAATTAATTAGGAAATCTAATGGAATGTTTGCCTTCATTTATTGTCAGGATTATAGAGGATTAAAGCTGAGAAGCGCAGATGCAACTTTATAGGGCATTAGTAAGAAAGAAGTTGGAATGTTGAGCACAGTTTTGGACTACATATTCAAGGATAAATATACTTGCATTGGAGGCAATGCAAAGAAGAATCACAAGGTTGATTCCAGGTTTGAAACAACTGACAGGAAGAATGCTGAGAGGATGTTTCTTCTGATTGATTGATTAATAGAATTGATAGAATTTATTGCCACACAACCAGGGTCGGTGGAATTTTGGGTTGTCAGCAGCGGTACAATAATAAAGAACACACAACCACAATAAAAATATAACACAAACATCCACCACAGCATTCATCACTGTGGTGGAAGGCACAGAACTTGGCCAGACCTCCTCCATTTCCCCCCGTGGTCAGGACCTCCACCCTCCGCAGCCGTTGCTGCGAGCGTCCAGATGGTAAAGGACAAAGTCAAAGGCAAGGTAAGTCCAGGATTATAGGTTTTGGTCACTCAATTAAGATGTAGATAACAAGGATTTTTTTTTCTCTCAAAGTTGTGTGATCCTTTGGAATATATGCCAGATATATGCGGAGGCCAAGCCATTGTTTACATTCAAGGCAGGGATTGACAGACACTTAAACTGAGTGCGAGTCAGGGGGTAGAAGGAGAGTGTGAATACACTAATTGGATTAACCATGACCTTTTTGAATGGCAGAGCAGGCTTGAGAACTGTTCCTCGCCTTCTGAAACCTGTTACATCAATTGATATTAAGGAATTGGTGGCTTGATGAGAGTGAATATGGAGCTGGTAGTTGTCACCATTCATTTGGAATTGATAGTGAATCACTTCAATGGTTAAAGTTTTGGATGGGTTCGAGTTGGAGATAAAGTGAGATACGCAAGTAGTACAGCAAAGAAAGTTACTGCGAGACAAATTAAAAAAACTCTAGGAAAGAGCCTGGTTTGGAGCCTTAACCCAACTGATAACATTTGAGGAAAGGGAGCTTCAAATTGGAGCAGCAATTTGCAAGGACGAAGGGAAAGAGGAATATGTTTAGTTAAACCCATAGCAATAGGAGCTCATTTAGAAAAGAAGGATAATCATACATCCTTATCAGTAAGACCAAGGCCAGGAAGTATATTTATAGTCCATGGTACCAAGGTCTAAGCGGAAGCTCAGAGGGGATAGAGCCTTTTCTGTTGCTGCTCCGGCACTCTGGAACACCTTGCCGTTGCACATCAGACAGGCCCCCTGACTGTCCATCTTCAAATCCACCCTAAAAACTCATTTTTATTCTCTGGCTTTCGACACTGGCTGAGACATTGCTCCTGTTTTTAGTGCTTTTAATGTCTTTTAATTTTTACTGTTTTATAGTCCTTTGTTTTACGGTTTTTAATGGTTTGTAATAACTTCTTGTCCATGAGTTCTCATGTACAGCTCTTTGTGGCAACTGCAGTTGTTTAAAGTGCTTTATAAATAAAGTTATTATTATTATTATTATTATTATTATAGTCATAGAGTTTTGCAGCATGAAAACAGGCATTTCAGACCAACGTTTTCATGCCGACCAAGATGCCCCATCCACAATAGTTCCACAAACCTGTGTTTGACCCATATCCCTCTAAACCTTTCCGAGCCATATACCTGTCCAAATGTCTTTAAATTGTGTTATAGTACTCTGGCAGCTCGGTCCATAGACCCACCACTCTCTGTGTGAAAAAGTTGCCTGTCAGGTTCCTATTAAATCTTCCCCCTCTCTTTTTTTGTGAGAAGGGATCAAAGTAGTGGGAGATGTCCCATGGATGAGTGATGCTCCAAGTGATCCAGAGAATGGGAAGAAGAGAGCTAGGATGGCCCTGGCTTAAATGAGGTTTACCTGATACTCAGTGGATATGTGGTGACAGAAGAGCTGAGTGGATGACTTAAACTTACTGCAGAACCATTTAAGGTCCTTGTATGTTGAGCTGAAGATGAAGATGGTGGGGGCAGAGGAGGCAGGAGATTGAAGAGAAAAGGCTGAGGATATAGGCAAGGGGAATCATACTCAATTGTGGCATCCAAATTATTTAGCAGCTCACCAACATATATGTAAAAGATTACTTGATAACCTTGACAAGGTATCCAGGGGCAGGAGGCACTTGCAGCACCACACCCACGCCCACACAGCACAATCACAAAACAATTAAAACTTCATGGTATCCATTTTCTGAGAGTCAGTCTGCAGAACAACAAAACCCAGACGCAAAACTGTGCGTGCAACAAGCACGCAATATAACATACATTTTATATTTAAAACTGTATTGGGATCTGGCATGTCAATAAGATTTAAACTCAATTGCAAAATCAAAATCAACAGTTTGGCCATTTAGTGGACTTGGAATCAGACTCCCTGGATTAGCTCTATCAACGGCAAACACCTTTCACAAAGACTCAGCCAACAATATCACTCTTTCAGTAAGTAATGGTCAGGTGACACATTAATTCGCAAACAAACCAGCCCAAACCCACCCACTGCATATCACTCCACTAATGGAACAATTCCATAGATAATGACATGGAAACATATCCCCTTTGCAGCCTGTTCTTGTTCAACTGTGTTTCCCTAAATATCTTCCAGATAGAAATTCCATCTCTAAACAGGCCCTGAAAATACAAATTTGTAAAGGTGCTCCTCAGAACCCAATGATGTGCCAGGTAAACCCAAGTTCCAAGGTTCCTCCTAAATGGTAAAACATAGGGAAATGTAGGGAGCACTTAACACACCTGTTGTCCTGCTTTTGGACAATGGTCTGATACAGACCTTGTGGTGCCAATGGTGACCTTTGGGCCACAAGTATCGAGAGGAACAAAACGGCAGCCATTGGGAAAGGGAGCAAGGACCAGTGGAATGGTCCAGGCCAGGGTGCAGTGAGACCAAATGGGGAAAAGGGAAGGTTGGCAAAGCAATTAAACATGTCAAACTGATGAGAACTAAGCCAATACCAACAAAGCATTGAATATTTCTTTCACTCCCAGTTTCAAAGAAGTGGAGAATGGACCTGCAAATCAATGAACTCCCGCAAAGCTTCATAGATTTCACATTAAAAACCACCAGCACTAAACTCGGCAGCAAAAGGGCTTAATAGTTAACAAGCAAGATTATTGGAACTGGGCTGTTCGGCAGAGACGAGTACAACCGCACAACTGAAGTTTCTACATAGCTCACAACAGTGAATGCAAAATCAGATTTAATGCAACCCCCCCCTCCCCCTTTGGATAGAACATTAACACAAAAATACATCAAGTGATCGATTACCTCAGGAAGCAGAGAGTTCCATGCCGCTCCTTGTATCCATGTATCTGTTTATGCACGCAAATAAAATTCCAGTCAAACGTAAAGAAACCACACCTGTGAAACAGCAGAACAACGAGATGTGAAACCCTACTCCAGTCTCACAACACCGAACGGGAAGTCAAGCAGTTCCGCTTTCAAAACTGTTTCTTTCCTCTTTGCCCCAGAAGTTTCTTTTTAGTTTGTTGACTGCTGACAGAAATGGCTGAATTTGAAGAAAAAAAAGAACTACAAGTTCAACTGCCACTGCATGGTATTTCACTATGACTCACACACCAGACACACATACATACATAGAAGCAAGCCGGTTCTGGGTGAGGCACGCCTACGTACATCAGTCACCCAATGGTTGTTCTCCGCTCCTTATGCAAATGCCTGCAGGTGAGGGGGATGACATTTCTCAGTGACACACAGCAACTGGAAGCCAGTTGAAAAATACAGTGGCTGGGCATACCTGAATTTCAGGCCGAACGAGCGCAGATGACAATGTCGTCCCTCTATGTCTCTCTGCATTTCACTCTCTCTCACACACATTATTGGCTCTCCTAAGCAGCACTATGTGTGTTCAAAATTTACACAACACCCTCCTCGCATGCATCCCCCCCCTTCTCGTCAAATGGAGATTATATATAAAAACACATCTGAAGGGAGTGGCACTCGTAAGCAGTCTGTAAGATATGACAACTGGATAACCTCTTAAAGGGGTAGTGCACTCTGACAAATTCTGAGTGGCATCTCTTGCTGGTTGTTACAGTTTTAATGATACAAACGCAGATGTGAATCCTATTAATGGAGAGCACGAAGAAAGGACTGTGGAAGCTTTCAGCAATTTGAAGTGTGGTAGATAACGTATCAAGATAGGGTTTAGGGCAAGTTTTGAGTCTAATTATTCGACTCCATGGTGTTAATGATCCTCTACACTCCCTTTGGTGTACTCATGCAACCTCTATTAATCCCACTGTAACAGCCCTCTAATCTTCAAGTGTGCTGCACTAGCCCTTTAACCATCAACCACCCTCGAACGCCACAACTGCAATTACATCATTACACCTTTAACCCAAGGAATGTGATGGTTCAAGTCTCTGGTGTTGCAATGAACAGAGCTTATTCTGAGTCATCTAAAGCTATCAATTTGGTTGCTACAAGCCCTTTGTAATTTGCTCAAAGAATGTGGGTATTGCCGGCAAGGTGTGTAATTACTGCCCATCCCTCAGTACCCTGGAGAAGGCAGTGGTGAGCTGCTTGAACCACAGCTGATGTGCTGAAAGTACTCCCACAGAACCTCAAAGATTTTTACATACTGATGATAAAATCACATTCAAGGGAAACTGATTTTTTTTTTCAAAACTTGGATCTGCTGACTTTGCCCTTTACAGAAAGTAGAGGTCACAGTTTTAAGAAGCGTAGTTGAAAGAGCCATCGAGAGTTACTGCAGTGCATCTTGGAGACAATGGATGCCATCAAGCACTGGTGGTGGAGTGAAGAAGACCTGGGGAACATGGGCACCAAACAAGTGGGTTTCTTAAGGTCCTGTCCCACTGTACAAGGTAATTCAAGAGCTCTCCCAAGTTTTTAAAAAATTAAACTCGTGGTAAGTACGTAGAATGTATGTAGCGGCTACGTTGGAGCTCGTGGATGTCTCATAGCGGCTCATAATGCTAACGGCGGGTACTCGGGAAACGCAGTAACTCGTGAAGTTTTTTCAGCACTGTGAAAAATGTCCATGAGAGCCCCAATTACCTACGAACGGCTATTGCCGTAATTCTCCGAGTTCGAATCGGGGAAACAGGAGAACTCTTAAATTACCTCGTACAGTGGGCCAAGCCCTTTAGTCCTGGGAGTTTTGTGCTAAAAATCTAGTTGCAGCTGTATTCAACCAGGCAAGTTGACAATGTTTCATTACACTCCTACCTTATAGAATGTAGATATTGTAGTCGTTTTTAGATGTCAGGAGATGAGTTACCGGATACTCGATGCAGGTTATCAAACTTCTAACCTACTCTTGCAGTCACGGTATTTATTCAGCTGATCTTCGTAAGATGCTGGTCAATAGTAACTCCCACAATATGATGGCATTTGAGAATGAGGATGTCATGTAATGGCAAACATTTAGTCTTGTTCAGGATGGTCTTACACTTAAATTACATAAATATTACGATCCATATATCTGCCCAAGCCTAAAATAGCTGCATATGGCATTGTTTCCTAACATCATGTCAAGGGGTGCATTGTGAAGGTAGGAAAATGGATTTACAGTGCAGATGATATGCATGGTAGGTTCTAAGGGCTGGATGACTGTTCAAAGAGATGACATGTTGCTGACAGGCCAGTTCAGCAGCAAATATTTGACTTTACTGTGTTCCTGACTGTCATATGTGGGTAAGGTGCAAAGAAGTCACTTCGTGAAATCAGCATTCTGAATCTCACTGAAAAATTGTGTCGTTTGATTGGGTCAACATTTTCACAAGTTGCACAGACAAATTTAAAGTTACTAAATCACCCCTCTGGCTGCAAGGAAGACTTTACAAAAGACTGCTATTAAGTTTGATAACTATCTCCTTAAAAATATCAGGGCATTTTTAACATTGGAAGTGTACAATGTTGCACATTCATTAATCGTTTGTTTTCCAATTAACTCTTTTAGTATCAAGCTCCCATAGATAAAGGTTGAATGCGTAGTAGTGTGTTGTGTTCTGGGCCCCAAACCTCACAAGATCTTTGGCTCAGGAAGGTTGGGGTAGGGATTCACCAAATTGACTTCACGACAAACAAAGAGAGTTAAATTAGGCACATCCTCTTTGTATCATCTTAAGTGAGATATAAAGGGATAAACTAAATCAGGCCTGTAATTACAATTAAACGATTTGATAGTATAGATTTTCGAGTAACCATTTCCTTTATTTGAGTACTTGTCCCGAAAAAGGGGCCAACACAAAATTGAAGTGGAATTTCAGGACGAATAACAGGAAATTAAGCACATGGAAACTCAGAATATTGCATCCAGGTCACTGGCTCTGTGAGACAGTAGCTCTACCAGCTGTGCCACTGTGCTGTTCACATCATGAATTTAAATTCAACCAAGCCTTCTGTCTTTGACTTTGGAGCGATATTCTTGCACATTGAAGCACTGATTGAAACTTTCAAGTTGCGATTGATAGACTTTTATGGGGTAACATGGATATAAAGTCTATAAAACCAAGGTAGATAAATGAAGTTACAATGTAGATTAGCCAAACTGAACTAATTGGTGGAATAAGCCATTGAAATATCGAGTCGTGCAACTTGAAACAGTTTTTTCAGATCACCAAATCCCATTTTATTCCTGCTGCAATCCTCATCAATATTGTACCAGATTGTACAACTCACCTAAGGTTATTAGATTTAACCTCCCAACCCTCATGATGTTGGGATGTGCAAGGAAACCAGATCACTTGGGCGAACTTTACAGATACAACACTGAAGGACTCAACCTGGGTTTCAAGGGCTGTGAGGTAATAGATCTACTATCTTTCCCTCCCAGGTGTTTGAATGACATTCTTCACATTTTATGTTTCTAGGTCATTCATTATCATCTAGATTTCTAGCCAATCTGTTTCTATGGTGTTCGATGTAGAAAGAAATGTGAACAATTAGTACTATCCCTTTATGTCCAGATTCACAACATCAACCTTACTGAACCAATTTAAGTTTTCCATTTCCGACATCCACTGCAGGTGGCTTCTATAAATGAAGTGTCCAATTCAATGCCAAATTGCAGGTAACTTTGTTTACCAAGGAACTCGTGCTCCAAAAGCAAAGACAGAAGACTTGGTTGAATTTAAAGTCAAGACCTGAACAGCACAGTGGCACAGTTGGTAGACTTACTGTTTCACAGCGCCAGAGGCCAGGGTTCGATGCTGACCTCAGGTGCTGTCTGTGTAGAGTTTGCATGTTCTCGTGTGGGCCTCCTCCTGGTGCTCGGTCCACATGCCAAAGACATGTGGGTTTATAGGTTAATTGGCCTCTGCATAATTGTCCCTAGTGTGTAGAGAGGGGATGCTGAAGTGAGATAACATAGAATTAGCGTGAATGGGTGATCGATGGTTGGCGTGAACTCGGTAGGCCAAAGGACCTGTGTTCCTGCTGTATCTCTAAACTAAACTAAACAAATAGAAGGTTTCTGTTCCAACTCAAAGATGCATATAGTTCTTCATATATAAGCATGGCCAAAACAACAAGGCACTAGAATAATGTTGAGGCAGTCATGTATACAACACAGCATCGCTGTGGTTTAAGGCGATTTACAGAGTAAATATATTCCTTTCTTCACAGCTTCATTGTGGACACTCACATAAATAGCCAAAACAATTTAGATAGGTTTATTCATGACAATACTTCAAAGGCAGTTCATTAGCTGGCAACAACAAATCCATACTCTGAACTACACTTTAAAAATGTTCAGTGAAGTTTTAAACACACTCGTCGGAAGCCAATGGGATTCTGTTGGCTGCACAGCTGACCCCCAGCTTGTATTTCCATTTGCTAACAAATTGGCCAACCCAATCAAGCCAGAGTCCCACAGGGCAGACTGGAATAAAACAAAGCCACAAGTTCCTGTTCTCGATACATTCAGTTCCTTTACAAAGCTAAGACAAATCATATTAAGTAGTTTAATCATAAATTCAAACCCTGTCATTTCTTTGTTGTTCGGCGTCCAGCTAGAGAACATCTGGAACATTCTGGCAGCTCTATGAGAGGTGCCTCTGAAATTGCCCTCTGGATCTTGATCTTTTAACAAGAAGTCTGCAGTGAAAGCAAAGACATTGGCCTGGAAATTCTTCCTCACTAGGAAAAACCTGATCAAAGTCAATGAACATAAGCCAATGTACGTTTTGTTCATGGTATGGCCCTGCAAAACTCTGGGCATCAGGCACAGTAGGGCTAACCATACACAAAGGTCTTGCCAGACCTCTTCCATTAGAGTCATGGAGCCACAGTCATTTCAGCCACAGCATGAAAACAGGTCCTTTTACCCAACAAATCCACCCCAACTATCCATTGAGCACATTACTAAATTGGAATATTTTAATTTGATGTTTACTGATCCAGGCTCAAAGTTAATCTACTTTAACCACGATATTGCCCGTGTTGAAATAAACACACATCAGCTCATAATTTTCAGCATATTGCTTAACCTCTCCCTGCCTGTGCTTTCTTTCAGACTGACTGGTCATAACCTCCACCTTCCATTTGCTAACCCTCTATGGATCCCACCCTCTGCCACTCTGGTTTAAACACTCTTATATAGCACAACAAACCTTCCTGCAAGGAAATTGCCCCCTTCCAGTTCAGGTGAAACCAGTCCCTCTTGTACAGGTCATCGCTGCCCCAGAAGAGATTCCAATGGTCCAATCTAAATCACTGCCTCCTGACTAACTCCTCAGCCATGCATTCATCCGATTTATCCTCTTATTGCTATCCTCACTAATAGGTGGCACAGGAAGTATTCCAGAGATTACTACTCTCGGAGGTAGCCAAAAATGCTGGAGAAACTCAGCGGGTGAGGCAGCATCTATGGAGCAAAGGAAATAGGCAACGTTTCAGGTCGAAACCCTTCTTCAGACGTTGCCTATTTTCTTCGCTCCATAGATGTATAGTTTTAGTCACCCCATTACGGAAATGATGTAGAGGTTGGAGAAGTGCAGAAGAGGTTATGCAGAATGCTGTCTGGATTATAGGGTAATAGCCATAAGAGGAGATTGGAAAACTTGGACTGTTTTCTCTGAAACATCCGAAGTTCAAGGTAGACATAATAGAAGCATGAAAAATTATGTGAGGCATAGGTAGGCTAGAGTCAGAACCTTTTTTCCCCAGGGTGGGAATATCAAAGACTAGAGGGCATATCTTTAACAAGAGTGGAGTAAACTTTAAAGATGTGTGGGGCCCACACAAAACCCAGAAAAGATGGTGGGTGCCTGGAACACATTGCCAGGGCTGGTAATTGAGGCAGAAATAATAGTGGCAGACAAGAGGCCTTTAGATATGTGCATGGATATGGAGGGATATGCATTCATGTGCTGGCAAAGGACATTGGTTTAACCTGGCACCATGTTCGCCACTGACATTGTGGGATGAAGAGCTATTCCTGTTCTGTGGTGTTTTATGTCTATTTCTTTAGTACTTGTTACGTCTCCGGAGTTTCAACATTTTGTTTCAAGATTGAAATGATAATAGCCCAAAGGCAAATTGCAAGGCATTTTATCAGAATTGTTATTCTTGCAGTGGATCAATATTCTGGAACTGCCTATCTGCACAATTGTGGAAACACCTTCAGCACATAAACCATAAAGGTAACTTCAGTCTGAAGGGCAACCCGCAATGGCAATAAACGCCTGCATTGTCAGTATCACCGTCATCTCAGAACACATTGTTAAAAATTCTCTATTACTTGGATTTAGCACACTAAAGTCGGACTTCTTAACAGAAAGTTTCCAAGTACCAGATTCAAGGCAAGTTGAATTTATTGTCAAGTGCGTAAGTGCAATAAGGTACAAGTACAATTAAACCTTATTTGCAGCAGCAACACAAGCATATGGTCTCTGACATAACTGTTGAATCAATTATAGATAAGTTATACAAATTCTGCAAAAGACAGCAAAAAGAAAAATACTACTTGAGAACACAAGATATTGGTGCAAAACACAATTGGAACATAAGTCCATAGAAGTGCAGGATGTCACCTTCATGCGGCAGCACCTCATGGAGTTGCTTTCGATGTTGGAGAGAGCTGTGGCCATGATTGACCAGGCTGAGTCAATTAAATCACAGTCAGCTCACAGCAAAGCAGCACTTCTACAAATATGAATGATGCATGGAATGCTCCAGTAGTCATTCTCCTGGTGATTCATTGTTTGAACATAGGTTTGAACATAGAAGATTGTTTGGTTCATAATGACTTCACCCACAAAGCAAGAGGTTTATCATCTGCATAATAATTAGAAATAGACGCCACAATTATGCCAGATTTACACACTGCTGCCAATCAGTGGCCAGGAACAAAGGCATAACTTTGTAAACTGGAACATTTACAAATGAAACAGCATGAAAACAGAGTCCAGTGTCCATGCTGTCCGTCCATGCTACCAATTATCTTCCTTTCACTAATCCTGTTTTCCACTGCTTGGTCTGTTCCCTTCCATGTCACTTTCTTATCTGAACAGTTCTCAAAAATGGAGTTCTCAGTACCTCCTCCACCACCCTCTTGGGCAATGTGGGTTGCACCTACTGACTGATCTTGCATCTTTCAGTTACGCACCGGGACAAACAGGAAGAATCACACAGATGGAACCTCCCATGGAGGCTAGGAAGTACTGAGCTATTCATTCAGTCCAATAGAAGCGTAGGAGGTTGAGCGGTGAAGTTATGGAGATGTATAAAATCATGAGGACTGTAGATAAAGTGTAAAGGAATCTAAAACTAGAGCATTGATTTAAATTGAGTGTGGAAAGATTTAATATATTTAACGTCCATAGACAATAGGTGCAGGAGTCGGCCATTCGGCCCTTTGAGCCAGCACCGCCATTCACCATGATCATGGCTGATCATCCACAATCAGTACCCCGTTCCTGCCTTCTCCCCTTCTCCCTTGGCTCTGCTATCTCTATCTAACTCTCTCTTGAAAGCATCCAGATAATTGGCCTCCACTGCCTTCTGAGGCAGAGAATTCCACAGATTCACAACTCTCTGGGTGAAAAAGTTATTCCTCATCTACGTTCTAAATGGCCTACCCCTTATTCTTAAACTGTGACCCCTGGTTCTGCACTCCCCCAACACCAGGAACATGTTTCCTGCCTCTAACGTGTCCAATCCCTTAATAATCTTATTTCAATAAGATCCACTCTCATCCTTCTAAATTCCAGTGTATACAAACCCAATCGCTCCATTCTTTCAACGTATGATAGTCCAGCCATCCCTTGTGACTTTATGAACCTACGCTGCACTCCATCAATAGCAAGAATGTCATTCTTCAAATTTGGAGACCAAAACAGCACACAATTCTCCAGGTGTGCTCTCACCAGGGCCCTGTGCAACTGCACAAGGACCTCTTTGCTCCTATACTCAACTCCTCTTGTTATGAAGGCCAACATGCCATTAGCTTTCTTCACTGCCTGCTATACCTGCATGTTTACTTTCAGTGATTGATGTACAAGGACACTTAGCTTGGAGTCACTGCCACCATTTTACAAACACAAGCTCAAGTTCAAGTTCAACTGAGATCATGTGGTAATATTTCTGCAAAACTTTTAAGGGAACAATACTTTGGAAAACACAAGTTTCAAAATGTTGCACAAAGAGCATAATATTAATATTTTAGTTGAAATTTAGCCTGCCCATTTCTGCAGTTCTAGCTAGCAAAAAGGTCAGTGTGTAATTCCTTGTCTGTGTTTGAGCACTGGTGGTGCGATAACTGCAAGTTTTATATTGACTGTAAGTTTTATATTAACTGTAGAGTAAAATGGTGAAGTTTCTATGGGGCAAGATCATGCCTGTGTTCCCGGTCATTGCTGGTAGTCGACTTGACAGAAGTGCGACAAATCTCTTCCATTGATCAAGGCTTCCACTGGTAATCATTGTACAGATGACACCTTTGCTTTCAGAGTGGGGACATTACAATCAGTAGGATCAAACCCACGAGCTACTAGGAGAAAGATTGACCAGTTCATTCTGGGCAACTATTCAGATTTGTAAGTGCTGCTGAGCAGTGAGTCCACTTTGATTTGATGAATCTGAAGCTGGAGATTTTCTATTGAGAATTTCCACTTTGTGATGAGCTAATTCAGAGAGCAAGAGATTTTATGATGTTTCGGGATGCGAGTCACAACACCAGAAAGAGGGCAAAGACAAATAGCAAAAACAGAATGGGTGCATTGAGTCCAATCAACCTCTAATGAGGCAAGTAAACAGCTGATGTGTCTTCAGGGTTAGTCCACAGTAAGTGCCGCAACAGCATTCCAGGACGGGTCCTAGAAAAAAATACCCTGTACAGAGCAAACTTTAATAGGTTTCAATTCTGGTATTTAACAGAAATAGTCTCTCGCCTTCAGGTCCATTATTAATATTGTTCAAAGGAATTATCATCAGTAAGAAGTGAAGGCCATGAATAGATGGCAAGATCCATATACCAAACAAAAATGCTGGAAATACTCTGGTTGGGCCCCAATGAAAGGCCACAAATTAAAAATGCAAAATGCTTTTTCTCACAATGAATGCTGCAAAACCTGCTGAGTATTTCCAACACATTCTGTTTTATTTCAGATTTTCAGCACTTTTGTTCAACCTTTCTGGGGCTGTTGAATTCATTTCAGTTCACATGTTATTCAATGGTCATTAATTAATCTGCAAAAACTTAATATGGGGCAGATAGGCCAGTCCACGAGAATCTGATCAGACCAAAACATCACATGATAAGGAATGTGAAACAAGAGTGAAACATTTCCATTCTCATCTTCACGACATTGGCACCAATCACTAATAATTATGAAATGTCGTTGTTGATATCCACTCGTCATTTGCACAAAACAAGCCCACACCAGCAGCTAGACGACAAATAACCAACTTAAACTAGAAAAGTTAGTTGAAGGATAAATACAATGTAGAGAAAAACACTGTTTTGCTCTTTTTTGAATCTTCTGTCTGCTAGAATCTTTGGACTGCAGAATGGACTTCAGTTTAACATTTCACAGGAAATGTGAAGAAGCCATGTCAGAAATGGTCATACCGGTAAATGGGTGGGGAATGGGACTGTGAATGGCAAATTCCTCCATACAAACATAGAAAATAGGTGCAGGAATAGGCCATTCGGCCCTTCGAGCCTGCACCGCCATTCAATATGATCATGGCTGATCATCCAAATCAATATCCCATACCTGTCTTCTCTCCATACCCCCTGATCCCTTTAGCCACAAGGGATCCCTTTAGCTCCAAGAGATGTAATTGACAAATGGCATCCTTCTGTCATTAGAAAACAAACACAAGTAGCTAAAGTGACTTGAAGTAACAGCTTCTATTTATAGTTAACTACACAAAAACTGCCCATGATCTGCTCCATTAATTTCCCTGTTGTAACTGAAGTACTCTCAATCCTCATTACCACTGTTGCCAAACATTTAGGCCCGTACTCAACTAATTGCAAAGTTAGACTTTCCTTAAACTTACCGCTCAGTCTAACTAAACCCGATGCACGGTTTAAGAAAGATTTGGTAATCTGGTAGCGAGGTTTAGTTAAAGGTAAAGTCTAAGACGAGTCTAACTTTAGACTTTGGTTTTAACTGAGTCTAAAGTTAGACCGCATTTTAGTTGCCATAGTGACGATGTCTGCTTCTACTGCACATGTGCAATGCAATAGCAGAAGCACGAGCAGACGACAACTTCAACATGGCTGACAAAAAGAAACAGCGGAAAGGAAACTGGGACGCCAGCGAGAAAGAATTTCTCCTGACGTTACTTGCATATAAAATTACAATTATCGATAAAACAAGGTGCTATGACACATTTATTTTGTTTTGGACAACTACATTTTCTCATGTAAAACCATGAATTCAGAAATCTTTGAAAGGATTTCATTCAATATTTCTCAGAAATAAAATGATTTTAACATTTACATTTACCTGTACATTCACAGAATATCTGCCCTTCCGATTGACAAACAGCTGAGCGACTTCTGATTGGGGCGTCTGCAATCAATTGCTCCTATCACGCCAGGAAAGCAGCAATACTGGTAGAAAGCATTTTGTGTGTCATGAACTTGCTGGGGAGTTGATGGGAAGGAGATATAGGTTCTTTTCCGTTGGGCTATGTGGGATGACACCTCCTGGACTATACGTGACATAGATGGCTGTGATAAACCTGCATCATCACCATGCATTAGTTGGAAAGTTCCTATATAGACAATGAAATAATTTCTCTTTTTAAAATGTCCTATCCCTTTTTCTGTTTAACTGACATTAAAAGTAATTTTTTTCTGAGAAAATGTTGATTACCGTATATTGCTATAAAATAAAAAAAATTTAAAAAGACACAACACACTATAGAATTCAACATGAACCGCCATCTTTTCTCTCCGTAGCGAGCTTAAACATTCCTTAAACCTGCCACCTGCTGAGTCTAAATTTTGTGGCAAGTTAGTCTCTAGTCTAAGGTCAGTCTAAGCTTTGGCGATTAGTAGAAAGACAACTTAGACTTTAGTCTAAATATCAGGGATTTAAACCCGCCGTCGAGTCTAAATTGCAGAGTTAAACCTGCTGTTGGGTTTAAAAATAATTAGTAGAATACGGGCCTTAGTGTATTAAAATAAGGCACACATGTTACAAATCAAGATACAAGTGTCTTGCAGGTTTTCATTTGGTGCACTGGAGTGGGTCCAGTGTTGTTTGAAGCACACTTACATTGCTCCCAAACAAATTCTGAAACTCGCTCAACAGCAAAGGTAAACTATATTGTCTGAATGTGAACAGGTGTAAAACTGTACATTACAAGTATGAATTAGAACGTCAAAGGTTCCTTCACTGTACAAAAGGCTACTGGCGTATAGAAACTATTCCTGAGGGGAAGTGCAGAAATAGTTCCCAATAATCAACTGTACAATTAACAGAAAAGAAGAAGTTGAGACAATACACGCCCGTTTTGATTGATGGATCGATGGTGGAGAGAGAAAGCAGCTTCACATTCCTGGATATTATCATCTCAAATGACCTGTCTGAGGACCAGCACATAAATGCAATTGTGTAGAAGACACATCAGCCCCTCTGCTCTCTTCAAAGTTTACAGAGATTTGGTATGTCTCTGAAAATTCTAACAAACCTTTACAGATGAACTGTAGAAACTATCCTAACCAGTTGCATCGTGGCCTGGTTCAGCATTTCCTATGCACAGGAGTGCAAGGTATTGGAGAAAGTGGTGGACTCCGCTGGATCCATGACAGGCATAACCCTCCGATCAGAAGCATCCATGATATGCTACTTCAAGAAGGTGGCATCCATCATCAAGGAGCCCCACCATTCCCTCTTCTCACTGCTACTATCGGGCAAGAGGTGCAGAGGCCTGAAGTCCCACACCACACCACCCCACAAGATTCTACCATGCACTTAGACATTAGGAGTAATTTATAGTGGCCAATTAACTTAACGACCCTCATGGCTTTGGGATGTGGGAAGTAACTGGAGCATTTGGAGGAAACCTATGTAGTGACAGGGATAATGTGTAAACATGGCACAGACAGCACACAAGGTCAATATTGAAATCGGGATTCAGATACTGCGAGACAACAGCTCTACTAGCTGTGCCACTCTGCTGCCCTTGGTTTAGCCCTCCGAGAATTTCACAACTTTATATAAGATGTCCCCTCTTCTGAACTTCAGAGAATATGAATCGCAGCAATTCAATCTGTCCTCAAATCGCAAACATCTCGTCATTTTTCCAACCAATCTTCCCTGCGCTCCCTGTATGGTATGCGTATCCTCTTTTAGTTAAGGGGACAACAACTGTTCACTACAGTCCAGGTATGGTCTCATCGTTACTCCTGTATATAAATTATCTTGTAATTAAAGCTAATATACCATTTCATACTCCTAATCCATCACATTATTGCAGAAGGGATCTTAGGTCCCCATGAACTTAAACATTGCTCAATCTATTGGCATTTAAAAAAACTTCACTTTTCTGTTTCATGCCTCAAAATAGATAACTTCACATTTTCCTATATCACAGCACCATATCCTTGCCCAATCACTCAAGTATTGTCCATCTCCCTGTGAAGCCTCTGTACAACCTCCTCCCAACGCAAAGTCCCACCTTTTTTGGTCGCATGAACAAACTTGGCAGCATGATGTTTGGTTCCATCAGCCAAATCTTTGATATAGATCAAAAATAGTGATTGCTGCGGTACCCCACACATGGCAGCCTGTCAATCTGTAAAAAATATATTTAGAGTCATAGATTAATACAGTGTGGAAACAGGCCCTTCGGCCCAACTGGCCCACACCGCCCAACAGTGTCCCAGCTATACTAGTCCCACTTGCCTGCGCTTGGTCCATAACCCTCCAAACCTGTCCTATCCATGTGCCTATCCAACTGTTTCTTAAATGATGGGGCAGTCGCAGCCTCAACTACCTCCTCTGGCAGCTTGTTCCATACACCCACCACCCTGTGTGTGAAAAAATTACCCCTCGGATTCCTATTAAATCTTTTCCCTTTCACCTTGAAGCTAAGTCCTCTGGTCCTCGATTCCCCGGCTCTGGTTAAAAGACTCTGTGCATCTACCCGATCTATTCCTCTCATAATTTTGTATGCCTATATAAGATCCTCCTATGCTCCATGGAATAAAGACCCAGCCTACTCAACCTCCCCCTATAGCTCACACCCTCTCGTCCTGGAAACATACTCGTAAATCTTTTCTGAATCCTTTCAAGCTTGACAATATCTTTCCTATAATATGGTGTCCAAAACGGAACACAATATTCTAAATGTGGTCTCACCAACGTCTTACATAACAGCAACATTAACTCCCACCTTCTATACTCAATACTTTGACTGATGAAGGCCAAAGTGCCAAAAGCCTTTTTGACCACCTTATCTACCTGCGACTCGACCTTCATGGGACCATGCACTTGTACTCCTAGATCCCTCTGCTCTACACTACCCTGAGGCCTACCATTTACTGTGTAGCTCCTGCCCTCCAAAATGCAACACCTCACACTTCTGTGTATTAAATACCATCAACCATTCCTCCGCCCACCTGGCCAATCGATCCAGATCCTGCTGCAATCGTTCACAACCATCTTCACTATCTGCAAAACCACTAACTTTTGTATCATCAGCAAACTTGCTAATCTTGCCCTGTATGTTCTCATCCAAATCATTGATGTAGATGACAAACAACAACGGTCCCAGCACCGAACCCTGTGGCATACCACTAGTCACAGGCCTCCATTCTGAGAAGCAATCTTCCACCATCACCCTCTGCTTCCTTCCATGGAGTCAATTTGCTATCCATTCAGCTGTCTCTCCTTGGATCCCATGAGATCTAACCTTCCAGAGCAGCCTACCATGGGGCGTCCTGTCAAACGCCTTACTAAAGTCCATGTACACAACATCTATAGCTCTGCCATCATCAACCTTTTTGCTCACATCTTCAAAAAAATCAATCAGATTTGTGAGACACGACCTCCCACATACAAAACCATGCTGACTATCCCCAATCAGCCCTATCCCATCCAAATGCTCGTATTCCCACTTCTTGCTTTCAACCTAATAAACAATTCGATATATACGTCCCCACTTTGCTCTTATCTTGCTGATCAAAAGCCCTAAAAATCCAAACAGCACATCTAGTGACTCTGTGTTAAATAATCTATCAGTTAAATTCTCAATGAACTCCATCAGAATAGTCAAATATGATTTCCCTTTCAAGTACCCCTACTGACTGTTGAATTTGTTATTTCCAGGCGTTCAGATATTACATCCTTCATTATGGATTCCAGCATTCGCTCTACCAGCATCTCAATCTGGAACATCATCTTTTGCTTCCATGGATGCTGAGTTCCCCAGCAGTATATTTTGTTTTTTATCCCAGATTCTAGCAATTGCAGTCTCTTGTTTCTCACTCTCTTGCTGATGTTAGACAACAAGTCAGTACTTCTCTTTTTTCTCTCTCAGGTGCTGATGAAGCTGATGTTGATTCAGCAATTTCTGATTCAGAGAGATACGAAAAGGAAATCATTTGGGGTGGGAGGCAGCTGTTTTCAGAGGTTCTTAGTGTTGCCTGAAAGAAAGACTCAAGATATTTAGTGCAATTTTGTGGCCTGCACATCAGAAGGGACTGAGTGCAATTAGGTCTGCCATAATGAGGTAATTGGCTTGGGAGAATATGCCAACATTGGCTCACTTATCCTACCAATAGATTTGAAGGACTTTTTGGAGATAGTATTTGAAGAAACAGTACTAAATATCCAGCTGTGCCCCTTATACATCTATCTATATCTATGTATTACTAAAACTCTCATCTTGACCACTTCCTGTCAGTGTTGTAATTAAATTTGCGCAAAAACGATCCCCCATAGCGCTACGATTTTTCGCCACCTTACTCACCATTCTCCTCTGCTGCGTCAAATAAGTTTTGTTCCGATCGGTGAAATAGTACAAAAGTTATGAAGGTTTTGAAGGTTCCCCTTCCCCACACCCACCCTCCCCCACAGCCCCCCCCCTCCCCCCAGACCCCATCCCCCACACCAGTCCCTCATCCAAACCGACCTATCCCTCACCCCTCCACCCACCCCCCCCACCCCTCTACCAGGCACGTGCTGTCAGGGTGGGCAAGGTAGGCACTGCCTACCCTGACTAAAATTATTAAATGGTAATAACAATATAAATAGTAAAGGCATGGGAGAATTATGCCTATCTAAGAGATCAAACTCTTAGGTGGGCATAATTCTCCGTGCCTTTCATCCGCAGCATTTGTAACCTTTGAAGATCTGTGCAGCCCACGTGCCATCGGTACTGCTTCAAGCTCGCTCCCCTCCATTGAGTCTGTCCAAAGCAAGCATTGTCTGCGGAGGGCGCTCAGCATCGCCAAGGACTGCTCTCACCCCAACCATGGACTGTTTACCCTCCTACCATCCGGGAGGCGCTACAGGTCTCTCCGTTGCCGAACCAGCAGGTCGAGGAACAGCTTCTTCCCGGCGGCTGCCACTCTACTCAACAACGTACCTCGGTGACTGCCAATCACCACCCCCCCCCCCCCCCCCAGACACTTATTATTATTTATTCAAATCATTTGCTATGTCGCTCTTCCAGGGAGATGCTAAATGCATTTCGTTGTCTCTGTACTGTACACTGACAATGACAATTAAAATTGAATCTGAATCTGAATCTGGGATTTGAAGCGGGGTTGAAGGCAGCTGAAATTCTGCCTTTGCAGGACTGCACATGCACAGCATCATACTGCGCATGCGCAGCACAAGTTTCTTGGCGGAGTTTTCAAATATGGATTGCCATTATTTTAAGTGTCTCTTA
The DNA here is from genome assembly GCF_028641065.1 of Leucoraja erinaceus. Classification (NCBI taxonomy): domain Eukaryota; kingdom Metazoa; phylum Chordata; class Chondrichthyes; order Rajiformes; family Rajidae; genus Leucoraja; species Leucoraja erinaceus. The sequence goes on from NC_073388.1 coordinate 36,011,445, forward strand.
GAAAACAAAGAGAAAAGAATGGAGTTTGTGTACCGATAATGTGGTAAGTACATTTCTTGGTGCTTTATGTTTTTAAATACAGTATTTCCCGGGGTGCGGGGATGGGGGGGGAGAGTGTTTGGGTGTCTGACCCGGGGTAAAGTTGTGGGGAGGGCACGAATGGTGTGAAGGAGGGGGTCGGGATCATGCCATATGCGACGCTCCTTGCACGGAGCCACTGCATTGAGGACGGGGGGCGGGGGGGGGAGAAGCAGCTCGGATGGCTGCGAGCGACAGCTGGGCCGGACACCGGAACCGACTGCCACTTCTGCCGGCCCCAGCTCACCTCTGTTAGCTCTCCGTCTAAAAACCTTTCTCCTGCCACTCGCTGGTCTCACTCATGTCAGCTTTCCGTAAATCCTTTAATTCCGACACCCCTGCGATTGAGGTTACTCGGCTGTGGGAATTTAAGGCTTTGCGGGAAGCGGCTGACATGAGCGAAGTTGGCCAGCGGCAGGTGAGAGATGGACAGACGGAGAGCACTGCTAGAGGTGAGCAGACCGGCAGAAAGCACTGAAGTGGCGGCCAGTTTTGCTGTCGGGTCCCGGCGGCCGCTCGCAGCCACCCGAGCTGCTTCTATCCCCGGCTACAATGCGTTGGTTCCGCGCCCGGAGCCCGGAGCGCCACAGCAGCACTGAATGAGTTACTGGCATTATCCCCGACGCCCTCCTTCTCAACACTCCTGCCCTCCCCGCAACTTTACCCCTGGAACAGACTCTCCACACGCTGTGAAAGGAACTCTCCCCCCAATTGGTCCCTTGAACAAGTGTTGTCATTCAATAAGATGACAACTGATTCAACTTTTTCCTGTGCTCCCGTTTTTCCCACCATCTCTCCACCTGCCATCACCTGTCATCCCCACCCATTCAGTAATTCAGAATAAAGGAGACTAGGAAGCCTTGGGCAAATTGAATTGTTACTGTTTTTGTTTTTATTTTTATTTTTACGGAGAGAACAATCTGCGCATGCGAGGTTTAATTTTTTTTTTTAAAGCCAACTGACTGCCTACCCTGAGTAATTACTCCCAGCACATGCCTGCCCTCTACCCTCCCCCTTCTTTGCTGGAGTATCTGGAATTCAGATGCAATAGTGGATATCAGCATGAAAATTGAGACACCTTCCACAACATCTTGGCCAACAACAAAACAGACCAGTTGAACATTAATTTTGTATATGAGATATTACTGTTTGCATGTTGTCTGTCATGTTTTCCCACATACTAACAGTTACTGTGCACTAGTAGATTGCAACAGGTTGAGACTAATGGAAGTATCACCTTAATTGTACCAGACAGTCATTTCTGAAACCACTCACTGAACCACTAAAGTTAGTCAATGAAAACAATCACGCCTCCCCTAACATAAAAAACATCAATAATATAGTCTCAGCTCATTTTACATATTTCAAAGTGATCATGAAAAAAAGGCAGGGAATAAAAGTCTAAAATTGAGGGATGGCCAACTTTATTGAGATAAGACTGGATTTGGCCAAGATAGACTGGTAGCATCTATTGCCGGTAAATCAGCATCTGCACAGTGGGGAGGATTCAAAGGAGAAATAGTAAAAGTTCAAGTTCAATATGTTCTTGTAAGAGCAAAAGCCATGGGTAATAAGTACAGGGGATTTTGGATGTCAAGGGATAAGAAGGTTTGGATAAATCAGCCAGAGGTGATAGCAGAGGTTGTTTTTCTGTTTGGATACCTATGACTAGTGTTCCACAGAGATCATTGCCGGGGCCTCTGCGGTTTACAATTTCTGGGAATTATTTGGATATGGATATACGAGGATCTACTTCCATGCTGTACGGCTCTGTGGCAGAACGCTTGTGTTTGATACCGTGTTGTGTTCAACTCAACCATGGCTGCTTGCGTGTTGTTTATCCTTGTCGAGTCATTTGCAAACTAGAAGTCTCAGATCGACCATTAAAGAGACTGCTTAAAGGAGCCAGATGGCAAATAGGCTCACTTCCAGCTGACAAAGACCACTGTGGCTTAAATAGCAATGGAGTCTGTAGTGAGAGTGTTTAACATGATCATCCATCTTCCCAAACAAGCAAGGGGTATGTGACTTGAGAGTTTTGTTCACATGAGAAACTAGTAGGAAAGGTAAAGACAAATGGATAGTTAGCAACCAAAATAATCGGATCATCGTCATGTGTCTGGGTTGGCCACCGTCCTCAGCATCCCGTTCATACAAGCAAAAAGAAAGATAATGCTTTCAAAAATATGTTAACAATTGCCTGGCTTACAAAAGCGTCTCACTATAAATGTAATCACAGATTTTTCTCTCTGGTGGTCTGACAATGCCTATTTTTCCTGTTGCTCCATTTGTCAAGTCACAACACTTATCCCCTGAAACACATGGGAGTTACGTAATCCTGTTATGTGCGGCACAGTGGCGCAGCGGGTAGAGCTGCTGCCACATAGCACCGGAGTCCCAGGTTTGAAACTGACCGTGGGAGCTGTCAGTGTGGAGTCTGCATGATCTCCATGTGACCTGATGGGTTTCCTCTGGGTGCTCCAGTTTCCTCCCACATCCTAAAGACATGCAGGTTTGTCGGTTAATTGACCTCTATGATAAAAAACTGCCACTAATATGTAAGGAGTTGATCAGAAAGTGGGTTAACGTCAAACTAGTGCAAATGGATGATCGACGCTGTATCTCTAAATTAAACTAAACTCGTCCGGGTGACAGATTTGGATCTGCAATTCATTGTCACGCATGAAGATTAAGAGACCCCAATCCCACTGGACCCATTACAAAAGGCACACAGGCAGATGGGAAGCAAGCACATGATTATACTTCACTGGAACCCACACACAGCAAATGAACATGCAGGCCGGGCCAACTAACTTCCAGAAATTCCAACTTGACAATGTGACAGAACACTTCACTAAATAAGCTATATATGATGGAACACTGGAATGCAGATGGTTTTCTTTCCAGGGGACTGAATGAGGCCACATTGGTAGCAAATTGAAATTACACATGGCCTGTGATTTTATGAGATGAACACATCTCTGCATTCTTTTACACTATCGACAAAAGCTTCACTTGGTTTTTGCTTTGCAGACAAGTTATACTCCAGAGATTGAATCAATTATGTTGGATATTCCATAGTCAACATGCCAACTTTTAGATGAGACATTAAACCCCCCTAAAATTGACAAAAGTTATTCCCCTGCACTAATGTAAAAGGCACAGGTGTTTGTCCTTGAGACTGTCCACATTTCACCCCCTCTGCCAATAAACTGAAGTGGAGATGATCAAGAGCTTCAGGTTCGTGTGCGTAAATGTCACCAACAATTTGTGCTGGTCCAATCTTCTCAACAATATGTACAAGAGATCACATTAACACCTCTAGTAAAAAGACCAAGGAAATTTGGCATGTCTCCAATGATTTACCAATTTCTCCAGATACACCACTGTCCAGATGCATCTCAGCCTGGTGTGGCAACTGCTCTGCCTTATATCACAAGAAATTGCAGAGAATTGTAAATTAAGCCCGATCTATCAGCCAAATCAGCCATGCTCCACTCCCTTGACTCCATCGACATTTCGGAAAGCAGCCAGCATAATCAAGGACTAATTACATCCCAGTTATTCCCTCTGCCCCCCTTCCTCGTGAGGCAGTTAATACAAAAGCTTAATAATAATAATAATAATAATAATAATACTAATCTTTATTTATATAGCACTTTTCAACAAAACCAGTATTTGAACCAAAGTGCTTTACAGAGATTGATTAAATTAATTGAACAGATCAAATGTCAATATATCCATACAAAACAAAAAAGAGAAAAAAGAAAAAAGACACAGAACAGTACACTATAGAAATCAACATGAAACGTCCCCCCACAGCAGAATTCACTGTGAGGGAAGGCACTAAAAATATCCAGTTCTCCCCCTCATAGTCCACCCGAGGTCGGGGTCTATATGTGGTCTCCTCAGCCAACTCGATGTTCTCAGGCCCTCTGCCGCGAAGCTGGATCATCGGCGTCGGGTGAACATTCTTCAGCGGCCTGGACCGAAGCGGCCGCTTCCTCCCTGAAGACTGCAATGTCCAAAGTTCTCAGGCCGCGCTGGCCGGACCTCTGACACTGGCGAACTCGGTCACCAGGCCCCGCGGTGTTGAAATCCAGTGCCGCCCGCCCGCGACTGGACGCTCTGCAGCCGCAGCTCAACGATGTTGCAGTCGGCGTTCCCAGTGCCCCGGAGATTACCCGATGACGATCCGGTAAGCCATCGCCCGCTCCGTGTTGGTGTTGGTGTCCCAGCATCTGCACCGCCGGCGAAGCTGTAATCCCGGTAGGAAATCGTCGCTCCAGCGCTGCTCCAGCTCGATGGTAGGCCGCACAGAGAGGACGAAGAAGCGGTTCGGAAGAAAACCGCATCTCCGACCAGGTAGGACTGGGATTAAAACAGTTTCCCCCTTCCCCCCCCCACCCACCACATAAAAGAAGACTTCCAATTAAAAGTTCCCACGGACAGGACTAAAAATAAAAATAAAAAAGGGAGAAAGGACGGACTGCAGGAGGAGCAGCCATACACAACGGCGCATCACCCCCGCAGTCCGCCAGCTTGAAAGCACAATCCACCAGATTCAGGAGCAGCTTCTTCTCTGTTGCTCTGAGACAACTGAACAGGTTTCTCACAAGCTGTTGATGTAGTCCCAATCACCCAATCTACCCCACTGTGGATCTTGCTTTTTTTTTAAAAAATCTGCACTTTCTCTGTAGGTGACACGATAAAATTGGAAACACATCACTCAATTTGTGCATGGCAGGCTCTATCAATGGAAGGCAAATATTGTTAATCACTTTATTCTCGAGTGATGGTCACAGGGGAACAAGTTAGCCAGAAAATTAGGAGAATTGTTAACATTCTTTAAAAGGTTAGTCAAATACAAATTGTTGATCCAAAGTGGGAGGTTATGCGTTCATTAATGAATAAAGAATCCATCTGAGCTGCAGAAAGGAGACAATTGAAACGTTTGGTTTCTCTGAGCTGCAAAGGCGAACTATGGTTAGGGGCTTCCTCTGAAAACTGCAACCCAGTCATGACGCAGGCTGTTTTTCCTTCCACAGGAAGTGTATTGCATTTTAGAAACGGCCTCTAGTACAAGCGAAACGGAAGAGTGTGGCTTATCTGTGACCAACAGCCAAAAGCAAATAATGCACAAAGTGAGAGAGCAGACTTGTCATTCCTTCTTCAGAAATAATATTTCCACTTGGCTGGTTTTAGTGTAGTCAAGGGTCATGCTCACAATTGTACACATGCAGATTAATGAGCAATAAGCTTTGCATTAAGGTGCACCATTGATGTTGGACATCGAGTTAAAACTGAATTTGAAAGAAAGTTTAAATCCTTCTCACTGATCATAAAACTATGCCAAGCTCTGTCTCCAGATCATAATCATCAACATTTAAATAATGCTAAAATTCACTAATCATCTGAGTGGCCCTCAATATTCCTAATCAGGGCGAGTCAAATATTCACCCAAATTCTGAACAGATACAACAGAAAAATGTTGTATGTGTTAAGAGTCATTCTGATTGTTTATTCCATTCCTTCCCAATCATATTGACCGAACACTGACAAAAATTGATCCAGTTAATATCCTGAACATGTATTCAAAGTATTTACAGGAAATCGCTAAAAAGTGTTGATGACGGAATCTGTGGTGCAGAAATGCAGATTGGTAGTTGGCCTTTTGGGTCATTAATGTAGAGTGCAAGACCCATACCAACAGTGAAATTGTCAGCAATATCTTGGCTGAGTGTGCAAACGCAAGCATCATCCCCCTCCTGCAGCACGACTGCGAGGTTAGTGTAACCCAGTATTTGACGTGCAGTCACTGCAAGTTGAACAGTTTCCCATTAATTCTGATGATCAGCTTCACTCCCTTGCCAGGCACCGCACCCTGCCACTGACATCAAGATCAACTCACAACAGACGCTCAAGAATGAGCTCCCAGATCTGGGGCAACAGTCCCCGTCCATTCACTTGTCGGGTATCACAACCTGCAATTGAGGCGGAATCAACTGAAAATTGTTCTCTTATGACTCTTGTCCACTATCAGCCAGAGATTCAGCTAACATAGTCGTCATTGCTGATGCCCAGTCAAACTGACCAGGATAAAAGTCCTAAACTGACAAATGTTGCAACAGGGGACACACCTGTCAAAACAGAAATAGGACACACACAGCAGGGTCCCATGATGCACAAGTTGGGTACTCATGTTCGACAACAAAGGTCCTCCAAAGAGCTCAGCGTGAAGAAAACTCAGTGCATTTCCCCCATCTGCTCCTTCAGCCAACCACACAAACGGGTCCAATTTCCACATTAGCTATCCTCTAATCAACATCACGAGTAGCTTTCTGTCCATGCTCAGTTCATCTAGGGCCTTCGCAGTTAACAGATCCATCCTGAAATGAAATTTAATTGGTGTCCTGGAAGAAAAAATTCCACTTACGATATGCTTAGAAAAAAAATTAAGAACCATATTATTCAGAATTTACTGAACTGATATACCCTACAATATGATCTCGAATCTCTCTCTTAAACTATTGAGCTGTTATTCCCAATTCAACAGAATAATCTATAGGATTTAATTAAGTCTCAATTTAATATCCGCTGCTGACTAATTGGAACCACTGGCCCATGACCACGCAGACAAGAAAAGGGAGCATTTGGGATTGTACCGAGAACCCAGTGGCCTTGCAACGGCACATAGTGGAACACCGTTCCCACAAGCTATTAATCTGGGCAAGAAAGGGATTCTGGAATCAAATATAAGGGCATTCCGGCTTTAAAAGGCTAATGTAATGATAATAGGTATGGTCACATTAAAACCGGCCACCCAACTCATTGCTGTCCCACCCCCACTACCCTATTGCTTTCAGTACTTGCATCACAACATTTACATGCTCAGGTAAGCACCGTCTTTACATGCCTGGTGACACACACCATGGAAGTAGAAAAACAATATCCAATCATCTTAAGCATGGGCATGTTGCCGACTATGCATTTTCTGAACTCCAAACATGACAAAGCAGAGGCTAATCAGCAAAGTCTCACTCTTCTGGAAGATCCCATTCAACATCCAGTTTAGTTCTAGCCCCAGCACAACTCTAGCAGAAGTGTTGTCTGCTCTTATCACAGCGACACACCCTCTCTGAGCTCATGTAGCCCAACCTCACAATTGAAATAAAATGAAACTGCAATGAACAGTTTGTTCTCACAATCTTAATGAGAAGTGTCAGGGCCATTATCCATACAAACTGATAATCAGAGTTTTATTTTTGCTGAGACAACTCGAACCACAGGGGAAACCGCCGAGCTAGTGGACCACAAAGTACTGCAAAACCTAGTGTACCAATGCCGACCCAGCGGTCCGCAGCCAAACGCAACATCCAGCAAACCAGGGCCAACCGTAAGACTCGTCGTACTGTGATCTGCAGGAGGTAGCTGCCGAGTTGGCCATGCAGACTGCGGCATGGAAGTGGAGCCCATCGAGCCACTGCTGCATGGCCCCCGAGGACCAGAGAACAGAAGGAAGGAGCCGACATTGACAACGGACGCGACGAGGGAGGAGAGGGAAGAGGGACCGGGGTTTGACCTACCATGTCTTCAAGGTCAGCTGCTGGAGGTGCACCCAGGGCACAAAGGTGGATGGGTGAGGAGAGGATTGTCAGTTGCTGGTTGATCAAGGAATCTGATGGCTGGAGACCCGCAGCAGCCTGGGCCTTCCCTGAAATAATCACTGCTCATTACAACTGGAGCATTCTGGATGTGGAAAATAGCGTCAAAACATGGCGTCTGTTGCATGCGGGATCAGTAGACTATTTCTGTTCAATTGCTAATCGGGGATGGCATGGCAATACTCTACTGGACTGTTTGTAAGAAAATAATTTCACTATGCATTTGCACTTCGCGTATGTGACAATAAAGCACCATTGAATCATAAACAGCTTTCCATGGCCAAAGAACTTTATAAGCAGAATAGTGAATGAAAGATTGGGAAAGGGTCTGGTTACCAACAGCATATTTCAAAAATAAAAGGCTAATGTGGGTGAGGTTCATTTCCACACCATTTCCACATTTCCACACCCCCCCCCCCCCCCCCCCCCCCCGGAAGGATTTCAGTAGTCACTACAGATTCTCACCGGGAAGATCACTGGGAGCAAATTTCAGGTTATTTTGGGTATCGTTCACAAACGCAGTCAACAATTTTCTTCTGGTCCCCTTTTCAAGTGCTTCCCACACTTCAAATATTCTAGTTGTTCTCTTATTTGGTTTCGTATGGGTGGAGAGAACACACTGAATTATGAACAGAGTTACAAGCAATATTCTATTTTCAGACACACTGTAAGTTTGTTCTACAGCTCAACTAACAATAATATTGGAACTGAGCAACAAGATTCCAGTATTGGCAATGGAATGAGGCCCAAGAATGAGAATAACTGCAATCGTCTGCTGCTGTGAACTCAAAGACTCTGGTTATCTGGAAATTGCAAAAACAAAGTTACCCACGGGATTGTCCTGAGGAACCATGTTCAAGTCAGAATGTCTTCCCTTACAACCAACACTGGGTTGGTATCCAACTTTCAAAGTTCAATTTGACTGAAATACTATTTTTTATTTTATAGACAAGGCAGATATTTCTCACTGACCAGTAAATATGTGTTAAATGATGTGCGAAAATGTCAACGCATCCCAAAAGAACAGCAGGTTTATTTCAGATAATTTATCCACAAGGTAGATATCAAGCAGGAGTAATTTTCACAGGTCACCACCCTTCTGAATATGAATATGTCATATTCAGTTCAGTTCACAGTGGTACATTTAAAAAACTGCTGCTTCCACGTGATGTATTTGGGTGGGGTGGGTATACAGGAAATGAACGTCAAAGAAACCTTGCATCATTATAACTGGCTGCACTTATGCAAGCTCCCAAAAACAGCAACGTCCCAAGGCATGTCAGAAGGTGCAGAAGCAAGAAAGGCATTGAAGGACATGGCCTGTATCTACGGTCAAAGCAATGAGACTGGGATTCTTTGAAACACGAGTAGCTTGTTTGCAAGACAGAGGTGCAAGGAACTGGAAGCCCTTCTGCCAATAAACATTAGATGAAGGTGAGAGTGTTAACAAATACAAGAGCGTGAATAAGTACAAGCGCTCATGATAGAAAGCTGAAAGAGGAAGTAGGAAGGGGCCAAAGGGAGACTGCAGGCCACAGGAATAGCAAAGCCTTTCAGTGACCACTGAAGAATCATGATATTTGGGTTCAGAATTTATTGTAGAATAGGATGCAAAAAATGTATTTCCTAATAAAAGGAAGTTTTCTTCAGTGAACAGAGTGAAACATTCGAACTGAAAAAAAAGTCAATATAATTGCAATAACTAGTTATATAAAGTACATTTACCCAGTTATTAAACATATTCTATGATGAGATTTCTAAAGAACCTAATCCCAGGGTAATCAGCAGCTTGCTTCAAATCAGGATTCATCACGTTCATGATCTCGGGGACCTGTCGGGGCAGAAGACGCTTCCAGTCTGAGCGTCGGACAGGCCAGTGACTCGAATTCTGCCGCTGAGGCTCGACTGGCCAGACTGGCGGGGGTCAGGCATAGCCATAGTGGTGGGTGATTCCATTATCAGAGGTGCGGTTAGGAGATTCTGTGGCGACAGGCGAGACTCAAGGAATATGATATAGTTGGAATTACGGAGCCATGGCTCCAAGGTGACCAAGGCTGGGAGCTAAATGTGCAGGGGTATTCGATATTCAGCAAGAAGACAGAAAGGAAGAGAAGGTGGGGTGGCATTGCTGGTTAAAGAGGAAATTAATGTAAACCCAAGGAGAGACATTTGTTTGGATGCTGTAGAATCAGTATGGGTAGAACTGCGAAATAGCCAAGGGCAGAAAACGCTTGTTGGAGTTGTACACAGACCACCAAATAGCAGTAGGGAGGTTGGGGATAGCATCCATCAGGAAATTAGGGATGTGTGTAGCAAAGGTACAGCAATTATCATGAGTGACTTTAATCTACATATAGATTGGGCCAACCAAATTGGTAGTTGCGCTGAGGAGGATTTCCTGGAATGTATACGGGATGGTTTTTTAAACCAATATGTAGAAGAACTCACTAGAGGGCAGGCCTTCCTAGACTGGGTATTGTGTAATGAGGAAAGATTAGTTAGCGATCTTGTTGTACAAGGCCCCGTTGGGCAACAGTGACCATAATATGGTGGAATCCTGCATTAGGATGGAAAGTGACACGGTTAATTCAGAAACTAGGATCCTCAACTTAAAGAACAGAGACTTTGAAGGTAGGAGACGGGAATTGGCGAGGATAGACAGACAAAATTATACTTAAAGGGTTGATGGTGGAGATGTAATGACAAAGATTTAAAGACCGCATGGATGAACTCCAGAAATTGTTCATCCATGTCTGGCGAAAAAATAAAACAGTGTAGGCGGCTCAACAGTAGCTGTCAAGGGAAATCAAGGAGAGTGTTAAATCCAAGGAAAAGGCATATAAATTGGCAAGAGTAAGCAGCAAACCGGTGGACTGGTAGAGATTTAGAATTCAACAGAGGACCATATAACAATTACAGCACGGAAACAGGCCATCTCGGCCCTACAAGTCCGTGCCGGACAAAGGGGTTAATTAAGAGCAGGGAAAAAAAAGAGCATGAAAGAAAGCTTGCGGGGATATAAAAACTGACTCTAAAAGATTCTTTAGATGTGTAAAAAGGAAACGATTAGTGAAGACAAATGTAGGTCCCTTACAATCAGAGACAGGTGAATTTATAATGGGAAACAAAGAAATGGAAGAACAGTTAAACGAGTACTTTGGTTCTGTCTTCATTAAGGAAGACACAAACAATTTCCCAGAAATACTAGGGGACCGAGGATCTAGTGGGAGGGAGGAACTGAAGGGTATCCACTTTAGTCAGAAAATGTGTTTGGTAAACTGATGGGACTGAAGGCAGATAAATCCCCAGGGCCTGATTGTCTGCATCCTAGACTCAAGAAGGTGGCCCCAGAAATCGTGGATGCATTGGTGATAATTTTCCAATGTTCTCTCAACTCTGGATCAGTTCCTGTGGAGTGGAGGGTAGCCAATGTAATCCCATGTTTTAAGATAGGAGGGAGGGAGAAAACGGGGAATTATAGACTAGTTAGCCTTGGGGCTGTCCCACTGCGGCGAACTAAAGGGCCTGTCCCACTTGGCGGTCATTTGCCCGTCACTCAGATGGCGTGCAAAGATTTTGTACATCCCAAAATCCTGCGATGCCGTGCGACACTGCCTATGTCATCACGCACCATGCGCACATCACATGCGTGTCACGACCTGATTATTAAAGATGTTACAGCAGTGCATTTGGAAAGCAGTGTTGAGATTAGTCAAAGTTAGCATGGATTTATGATGGGGAAATCATGCTTGACTAATATTTTAGAATTTTTTCAGGATATAACAAGTAGAATGGATAAGGGAGAGCAGTAGATGTAGTGTATCTGGACTTTCAAATAGCCTTTGACAAGGTCCCACACAAGAGATTAGTGTGCAAAATTAGAGCACGTGGTGTTGGGGGTAGGGTATTGACATGATAGAGAACTGATTGGCAGACAGGCAGGAAAGAATAGGAATTACGGGTTCTTTTCAGAATGGCAGGCAGTGGCTAGCGGGGTGCTGCAAGGCCCAGTGCTGGGACCCCAGTTGTTTACAATATATATTAACGATTTAGCCGAGGGAATTAAATATAACATCTTTAAGTTTGCGGATGCCACAAAGCTGGTTGGCAGTGTGAGCTGCAAGGAGAATGCTGTGAGGCTGCAGGGTGACTTGGATAGGTTAGGTGAGTGGGCAGAAGCATGGCAGATGCAGTATAATGTGGATAAATGTGAGGTTATCCACATTGGTGGCAAGAACAGGAAGGCAGATTATTGGGACAATAGACAATAGACAAAATACAATAGGTGCAGGAGTAGGCCATTCGGCCCTTTGAGCCAGCACCGTCACTCAATGTGATCATGGCTGATCATCCCCAATCAGTATCTCATTCCTGACTTCTCCCCATATCCCCTGACTCCACTATTTTTAAGAGCCCTATCTAGCTCTCTCTTGAAAGCATCCAAAGAACCTGCCTCCACCGCCCTCCGAAGCAGAGAATTCCATAGACTCACAACTCTCTGTGAGAAAAAGTGTTTCCTCGTCACCGTTCTAAATGGCTTGCTCCTTATTCTTAAACTGTGAACCCTGGTTCTAGACTCCCCCAACATCGGGAACATGTTTCCTGCCTCTAGCGAGGCCAAACCATATAAACATATAACCATATATGGTTAACAACCCTTAACAATCTTATATGTTTCAATGAGATTCCCTCTCATCCTTCTAAACTCCAGAATGTACAAGCCCAGCTGCTCCAATCTCTCAGCATATGACAGTCCCGCCATCCCGGGAATTAACCGTGTAAACCTATGCTGCACTCCCTCAATGAATGTCCTTCCTAAATTAGGGGACCAAAACTGTACACAATACTCCAGGTGTGGTCTCACTAGGGCTCTGTACAACTGCAGAAGGACCTCTTTGCTCCTATATTCGATTATACTCTTGTATAAAGGCCAACATGCCATTCGCTTTCTTCACTGCCTGCTGTACCTGCATGCTTACTTTCATAGACTGATGTAAGGACCCCCAGATCCCGTTGTACTTCCCCTTTTCCCAACTTGACGCCATTAGACAGCATTGTCGCGTAACCTATGCGAATTATCAGAGGTAAACTTAACTTTAATGATGGCGGATATTGATGTGTTGAGTTTAAGAGGCCAGATCATAATATTGCCCATGGACTTTGGGCCCCATTCAGAAGCTTTCATATCAGGCACTGCCAGATCACTAACTTGAAAATTGATAAATCAAATTCAACTTGGACTTTGCTTCTACTAAATTATTGCTCTTTCTTTGCCAGCGTGAGTTGTTTCAGAAAATGATTTATCATATCCTCTTCCTCACATATTTCAAATGCCGTTACTTTATTTAACTATAGAATATTTTCTTTACTATATTCAATATATTTCTCACTGTAGAGCTCTTTATATACATTTAGCATTTCAAAACCCCAAAATTGATCATTATGTTGATGCATTATTTATGCACTGCTATTTTACCTCACTTCATCTGCCGACTCTACAAAACAGATCAACATACCCAGAGCTCAAACCCACAGTAGCCCTGCTGCCATCAAAAAACAAACCAATGCTAAAGGTCTGTTGGATCAGCATACCAGACCCAGCAACATCGTGCTGTTACTGTGGCCAATCAGATCATTTGTGTAAAAGAGAGAGCATTGTAATCGCGTGTGGAAACACCCTACCAATAGCACAAGGACACATCATAAACAACCAGACATCTATATCTGTAGCATTGTGAGAAACAAGTGCACGAGACACAGGGGACTAGAACATTCGCTCTGGAATACATACTGGTTCACCGTGCTGAAATGACTCATTTGTGGTCAGAAGGGGACGATAATGACATTGATACTGTGGGGAATGTAAATTACACCCCCCAACAGCAAAGTCCATCAGATGCAAGCTGTTGCTTTTTGTGGGTTTGTTCATTCAAAGTATCCTGAGTAAACAGCAGCAGGTGAAGATTGCAGGCTGTATCCTGGAACATTCTTTATCTGCATATTTCTCCAAGAATCAAAGTAGGGAGAGGCGAGGGGAATATAGAACACGCAGTGCTAGGTAAAGCACATTTAATCTGGTGGACGTGGAGGTGTGTTAAGGAGATTTGTGAAAGCATGGAGCGGCAGTTAAATGAGGTCCGGATAAAAGAGCAGCCACCAGAAAAATCACAGGTGACAAGACCATTAATGGTCTGGGAGATGGTGGTCTGGCGTTCATCCGTGGGGCCATGGTCAAGGGGTGAGGTATGAGGAGGTGTCCGAGAGCTGGTGTCTGGCCTCAGCACAGTGGAGGTCAGCCTGCCAGAGTACAGTGGTACCTCCCTTGTTGCAAGGATTTATTCGGACAGGTTTCAGGGGTAATGGGGAGAAGGCAGGAGAATGGGGTTAGGAGGGTGTGATAGATCAGTCATGATTGAATGGTAGTGTAGACTTGATGGGCTGATTCTACTTCTATCACTTATGAACAATGTTGGAATTGAAGCAGAGGGCTGTGCGTTCAGAGAGGCTGGAATTGGAGTGGAGAAGTCAAGACGGTTGATGCCGCAGTTGGAAATAAAAACATCCAAAGAGGTTAAAAGGCCAGCAGGGGGAGTCCATGAAGAGGAAGAATGTTAGAGAAGGGAGAACGGTCGCCACTGGGTGGCGTGGACACCACCCATTGGTGTCAGTATTGAGGTCCCCAGTTGGAAGAGCGGAGCAGAAGAATCCAGGAGTGTCAGTCAATGTGAAGCAGGTGGCGCCTGCCTTGTCGAGGCACCTGGCTTGCAACCCAGCTGGGTCAATGACCCCGGTCTCCTAGCAGTGCGGATTGGCGGAGTCTGGGCCTGGCACATAGGCGGCAGGGGTGCAGGCAAGGACCTACAAACACCTGGCCAGGGAGTGGTGGAGTAAGAGGTCCCGGCCTGTGATGCAGTGAAGGGCAGAGTTTGTGGGTCTGACCTGTGAGTACCCAGAGGCATTGAGCATCGATGCTGCATCGTCCAGTGGGCAATGGCGTTGCAGCCTCGGCTTTGTGGTGGTCAGGCACGTGGCGTAATCCGACAATGGAACCTCTGTATTTCAGGGGGACTGCACAGCTGTATCAATGAGAGTCAATGGAGGGACCAGCCTACACATTTACACAGTGTAATCTTGTACAGGTAATGCCCAATGAACTCTTGACATCATTGTACTTGCCCACGGACCTCTATGCACCATTCTGGAAATACATTGCTTTCACACAATTCTCTTAAAAAACACACCAAAACATTGGACAATAGGTTTAGATGTTGTAGCCTCTTCTGCAAACATTAAAAGCAAGACGGTGGGCAGGGTAGGAGTGCTCAAAGTTAACGGAGGGAATTTGTGCTTGGAGCAACACAATGTAAGTACTAAATGAGTACTTTGCATCGGCATTCACCAAGGAGAAGGGCGTGGAGCACTGAAATTAGTGTGGAGAACATCTATATGCAAGGGCAGTTTGAGATCAAGGAGGAGGTGCTGTTGGGGCCCTAGATGGACATAAAGGTTGATAAATCCCCAGGCCCTGATGGGATCTAACACAGGTTACTAAGAGAAGCAAGAAAAATGAAGATCTTCGCAACATGTCTGGTGGCTGGTGAGGTCCTGGAGGACAGACAATGTCATTCCTTGTTTAAGAAGGAAAGTAGAGACAATCCAGGGAATTAAAGGCTGGTGGGCCTCACATCAGTGGTAGGAAAGCTATTGGAGAGAATTCTACGGGGTAGGATTCATCTCATTTGAAAGAGAATGGGCTAATGAAGAACATTCAGCAAGGCTTTGTACATGGCAGATCGCCCCTTATTGATGTGTTTGAATTTTTTGGGGAGGTGACAAAGGTGATAGGGTGGTGGATGTTGTGTACAAAGATTTTAATAAACGGATACATTCGTGACATTTAAAAGATTTTTGGATAGTCATATGGACATGCAGGGAATGGAAGAATACGAGTATGTGCAGGTAGATAAGTGATCGTCTTGGTACAGACATGTTTGGCACAGACATTATGGGCTGTAGGGCCTGTTTGTGTGCTGTACTGTTCTGTGTTCTGTTACCAACAAAAAGACAGGTTGACCCCTCGAGTTCCTTCAGTACTTTGTTTTTTTTGCTCAACATTGAGCAGTCTGCAGTTTCTTGTGTGTCCAATATGGAGCAGTAGCCAGATAACAGTGTTCAAGAAGGAACTGCAGATGCTGAATGATCGAAGGTACACAAAAATGCTGGAGAAACTCAGCGGGTGCAGCAGCATCTATGGAGCGAAGGAAATAGGCGATGTTTCGGGCCGAAACCCTTCTTCAGACTGATGGGGGGTGGAGGGGAGAAGGAAGGAAAAAGGGAGGAGGAGGAGCCCGAGGGCAGGGGGCTGGGAGGAGACAGCTCGAGGGTTAAGGAAGGGGAGGAGACAGCAAGGGCTAGGAGGAGGTTGTGAAACTGTCTCCGGAGAGAGGAGGAGAACTTCTTCAATGTAGGCATACCTTGAGGAGATATCGCAGTGGAGTAGACAAAGTGTTCAAGAAGGAACTGCAGATGCTGGAAGATCGAAGGTACACAAAAATGCTGGAGGAACAAGACATCACTGTGGGGTACCATCACAAAACAGGACTTCAACACACCATGTCCTCAAGGATAGTCAGGCATAGAAAATAAATGCAATGCCCAAATCCTGTAAACTGTAGTCCATCTCCGGAATGCCAACTACAAGGTGTTGTCATCGAAGCTGTTCTTCCGACAACCCTGTTCCCCAGAGCCAGGAACAGTATGACCAAAGATTTCTGCAACAATAACACTGACAAAAAAGTTATTTCTACAGAGTCATAAGATCATGTGACAGGAGCAGAATTAGGCCATTCAGCCCATCAAGTCCATGCTGCCATTTAATCATAGCTGATCTATCTCTCCATCCTAACCCTATTCTCCTGCCTTCTGCCCAAAACCTCTGACACCCATACAAATCAAGGTCTTGTTTCAACAACATCTGGAGTACTGATTTGATTCTGATCTCTGCTCATAATATGGATATTGAAACTGGGAAAAATAGTATTTTCATGTTTAAATAGATTTTATGTGTTACCAAAGCTTTTTACGAGGAAGTATCCAGGACTTTTGGGCCTGAGCTATAGGGAGACGTTGAGCAGGCTTGGAGCGCAGGAAGATGAGGCATGATCTAATAGCAGTGTATGAGGCCATGAGAAGATTATAGGGTAAATGCAAAGAGTCTTTTACCCAAAGTGGGGGAAATCAAGATTCAGAGTTCATAGCTTTAAGTTGATGGGGGAAAGATTTAATAGGCACCTGAGGGGCAACTTTTTGTCTATACAAAGTGTAATAGGTATATGGAAAGAGCTGCCAGAGGAAGTAGTTGAGGTGGGGGCTGTCGGGGGGCAGTTTCCTCGCCTGCAGCCGTCTCCAGGACGCTGCCCCACCCCCAACCACCGGCTCCCGACAGACCCAGTCTGAAGCTGTCAACGCCCCCAGCTACAGAACACTCCCGCCAGCCACTGGCTGAAGCCATCCCCAGCTGCAGTTCATTCGGCCCACAACATCTGTACTAGTCCGATAAAAGTCCACTCAGCCCACAATGTCCATACTAGCCCTCCAGAAACCAGTCCCTTTAGCCCACAACACCTGTACTAGCACAATAAAAGTCCCTTCCGCCCACAATGTCTCTGGAAACCATAGCCCTCTGGAAACCATTTGCTTTGGCCCATAACACATGTACTAGCCTTCCAGAAAGCCCCTCCCCCACTTTCCGGCCCCTGCCTGAACCCGTCCTCAACCCGGCTACAGGACGCGACCCCGCCTGAACCCGTCCCGGCTACAGGATGCTCTCGCCGGCCCCCGCCTGAAGCCGTTTCCGTCCCCAGCTGCAGGATGTTTCCCTCCCCCACTGGCCCCGACAAACCCCCGCCTGAAGCCGTCCCCCTCCCCCGGCTGCAGGATGCTACCCCCTCCCCCACCGGCTCCGAAAGCCCCCGCCTGAAGCCTTCCCCCTCTCCTAGCTGCAGGATGCTCGCTCACCCCCTACCTCCCCAACAGCCCCCGCCTGAAGCAGTTCCCCCTGTCCACGGCTACAGGACACCCTACCCCCCCGGCTTCCGCCTGAAGCAGTTCCTGTCCACGGCTACAGGACACTCCCACTGGTCCCCGCCTGAAGCCGTCCCCACCTGCAATGCGCATGTCCCCCCTCCCACCTCCACCGGCCCCACCTGAATTCGTCCCCATCCCAGCTGCAGGATGCTCTCCACCGGTCCCCGCCTGAAGTGACAGGTAACGGCCATGGCAGCGGCAGACCACCAGGGCAGTGCTCCCCCTGACAGGCCCCGCCTGAAGCCGAAGCCGTCCCCCTCCCCCGGCTATAGGAAACTCCCCCCGATAGCCCCAGCCTGAAGCTGGAGGAAAGGGAAAACATTTATCACCAATTTGATCCTCTCCAAAGTTAGAGGTCAAGGTGAAGTGGGATAGCAGCTAAATTAATGCCTGGTGGAAGAACTGCACATTCTCGATTCAAGATACCCATCCAAGTGACCGAGAATATATTCTGCAACATTGAGAAGAACTCTAACACGGCACGTTTGATGAGGCAAGTGAAACATTGTTTGGGATGAATGACCAATGATGAGGAGGGAGTTTTGAAGCAGTGGACAGAACTCTTCAAGATGTATGCACCAAGACTAAGTCTTTTGGCAGCATTCTTAACATTTGTTGTGCCGATTTTTGACAACTCCTTCCTGTACTGAAAAGCGGAAATGATGCTGATGTTGAAAATTCCTGCATCAAGAAATCCTACTTCTGGACACTTTTCACCAAGTTTCAATTGCAGACGAATATGCAATTGAGAGAAGGAGAAGGCGACTATTCTCAATTTTTGCTGAAAGTTGGAGAAGACGAGATTTTAAAGAATGAAGATGATGAAATTGTAATGACAGGAGACATCGTTCTCTCAGCAAAAATATTGGAGGATTGTATTCGTTTCATCTATCCCGCATTTGACAATCCTGACATCTCTGGATTACCACCACACATATTGGAGTTGAAAAAAGATCTCCGATCATGTTAATGAGAAACTTGGAACCCCCAAAGCTATGCAATAGAACGAGGATGATTGTGGAAGAGCTACACAATACTCTGATCATTGTAAGAATCAGCATGGGAGCCTTCAAAGATGACATTGGTCTCATTCTTAGGATAACGCTCAATTTGACAGAACGCAAAGACGTTCCCCTTCAACGGAGCCAATTCCCCATTGTCAAGTTTTGCTATGACGATCCATTAAGCCCAAGGAGAAACCATGGAGAAAGTGTTGATATACCTCGAGAAACCGGTATTTCAGCATCAAACTATATGTGGCTCTTAGCTGAGGAAAGGTGAAGGAAAATGTCAATTTTTTCCTGAAGGATGGAACATCAACCAAGAATGTTGTCATTAAGTGCGTGCTTGGTTGAACGATGTCTTCTGAGGTAAATTCTCCGAATTTCTTCAAGTTAAACTTTGACCACTCAATAATGTCTCTATATGAAAATTGTGTGCCTTTTTTTTCAACAGCAAAGAGACATCGAGACGCAGTGAGCAGCAGAACGCAACAAGAGACGCAACAAGAAAGAAATTAACAGAATAAATCTCATCTTTAAAGTTTAAATTGTTGTTGTATTTTAAGAGTTATTCATATTTTAAGCTTTAATAAATCCCTTTTTCACTTGCCGCGCCCGTTAGCTGCGCCTGCACAGTAATACCTGCGTGTTCTACGTCACAATGAACATATGGTGCCAGCACAACAATCTGGCTCTCTATATCAGCAAAACCAAAGAACTGATTGTGGACTTTGGAAGAGGAAGGTTGAGGACCCACAATCCTGGTTACATCAATGAGACGATGGTGGAGAGAGTCAAAAACTTCAAATTTTTGGACGTGCATATTTCAGACGATCTTTCCTGGACCCAGCACACTGAAGCAATCATAAGGAAAGCACATCAACGCGTCTACTTCCTGAGAAGATTACGGAGAATCGGTATGTCAAAGAGGATTCTCTTGAACTTCCACAGGTGCACAGTAGAGAGCATACTGACTGGTTGCATTGTGGCCTGGTTCGGCAACTTGAACGTCCAGGAGCGGAAAAGACTGCAAAAAGTTGTAAACACTGCCCAGGCCACATCGCTCTGACCACCCTACTTTCGAAGGGATTTATCTTAGTCGCTGCCTCAAAAAGGCAGCCAACATCATCAAAGACCCACACCATTCTGGCTACACTCATCTCACCACTGCCATCAGTAAGAAGGTACAGGAGCCTGAGAACTGTAACATTCAGGTTCAGGAACAGCTTCTTCCCTACAGCCAACAGGCTATTAAACACTACAACCTCCTAAGCTTTGAACTACAATAGACTATTATTATTATTGTTGCACTGTATTGTTTGTTCTTTTTTTTTCTGATTATATATTCTGTTGTGCTGCAGCAAGTAAGAATTTCATTGTTCTATCGGGGACATATGACAATAAAACACTCTTGACTCTTGACAATGAGAATCCAATGGGGGGGGGGAAATGGCTGCACCGCCGGAGAGGCACTAAGAATGGATGGGGGGGGGGGGGGGGGGGGGGGGATAGAGTGAGTGCATGGGGGAGGGGGGGGGGAGGGGACAAGCAGCAGAGGGTGGGGCGGTGAGCAGAATGGGGGGATCAGGGGCTTCACAATGGGAACCTGTCAGCTGGGGCTGCGCAGTTGGGGGCTATGGGAGTGGTAGAATATTGCTTTGGGGGACCAGGCCTCCCGTATAACAATGGGACCCAACGGGTACAACTTTGTCTAATGCTTTAATAGCTATAAGTTTATGTTGTTACTGCAAGGTAACAACACTAAAGGCTATATGTTACAATGTATGGTTACACACGTATCGATGAAACCTAAGAAAGACACAAAAATCTGGAGTATTGGGGTGGCACCGTGGCGTAGTGGTGGAGCTACTGCCTTACAGCACCAGAGACCAGGGTTCGATCCTGACTACGGGTGCTGTTTGTACGGAGTTCTAACGTCAACCTCAAATGGCTCTCCTCCGGTGAAACTGAGCGCTTGTGTTCTTAAGAGACTATGGTGTCATGAGGTAACATGGAAACAGACCTTTATTTCCAAAGCAACAAACAATTTGCTGGAAGGTAGACAAAAATGCTGGTGAAACTCAGCGGATGAGGCAGCATCGATGGAGCGAAGGAAAAATAAACCCTTCTTGAGACTGATGTGGGCGTGGGGGTGGGGGGGGGGCAGGAAGAAGAAAGGAAGAGGCGGAGACAGTGGGCTGTGGGAGAGCTGGGAAGGGGAGAGGAAAGAGAGAAAGAGGGAGAAAGCAGGGACTACCTGAAATTGGAGTCAATGTTCATACCGCTGGGGTGTAAACTACCCAAGCGAAATATGAGGTGCTGCTCCTCCAATTTACGGTGGGCCTCACTCTGGCCATGGAGGAGGCCCAGGACAGAAAGGTCGGATTCGGAATGGGAGTTGAAGTGCTGAGCCACTGGAGGATCAGGTTGGTTATTGCGAACCGAGCGGAAGTGTTGGGTGAAGCGATCGCCAAGCCTGCGCTTGGTCTCACCGATGTAGAGCAGCTGACACCTAGAACAGCGGATGCAATAGATGAGGTTGGAGGAGGTGAAGGTGAACCTCTGTCGCACCTGGAAAGACTGCTTGGGTCCTCAATGCTTGGTGTCAATGAATGTAGTAAAGGCTGCATCAGGGGCACTGGTTGAAGTAGATGAGGAGGCGCACGTGAATCTTTGTTGTCCTGGAAGAGCCGTTTAGGTGTCTGGATGGAAGTTAAGGATGTAGTGTATGGATAACTGCTACACCTCCTGTGGCTGCAGAGTAAAATGCCAGGGGTCAGGGAGGGATGAGTGGGAAGGGACCAGTGGACCAGGGGTTCATGGAGGGAGTCTGTCCTGATAGAAAGTGGAAAGTGATGCACAGTGGAAAGTGGAAAGAAGATGCACATTGGGGTGGAATCTTGTTACAATTGGCGGAACAAGGTCCTACCACAGATGTTTTTTCTGTGGAAGGGTTTCGGCCCGAAACGTTGCCTATTTCCTTCGCTCCATAGATGCTGCTGCACCCGCTGAGTTTCTCCAGCTTTTCTGTGTAACCACCAAGGTCCTACCACAGATGTTTTTGCAAAACAGCTTTTTAGAGACAGGTTTGTTTTGTTTTTTGCCATTTTCCAAAATAACTCTCTTTAACCATCCACGGTTAAACAGGCACCCTGATTTGTGATTGGTGTGATGGTGGTTCCAAGATAAAATCATGCTATAACTAAATCAACAATGCATTACATCCAATTCACACCACAGGCTTATACTGGGTACTGGGTACTTCTCTGCTACGCCTGTATCGGGGCTACCTCCTGAACACGTGCAGAACTCTTAGACTTTATTAACTTCACCACTAACTGCCCTCAAATTCACCTGGACTAACTCGGGCACCTATTTCCTGATCTCTCTGTCTCGATCATAGGAGACAGACTATTGTCTATTACCAACCTACCAACTCACAGTCATCTGGACTACACGTCTTCTTACCCTGCCTCTTGCAAAGAAGCTATTCCCTACTCTCAAATCCTCTGTCTTTACTGCATCTGCTCCAAGATGAAGTTGTCCATACCAGGACATCCGAGATGACCCTCATCCTTCAGAGAATGTAAGTTTCCCCCTTTTGTCATGGATGGGACCCTCGCACGCGTCTCCTCTGCTCTCACTCCCCCCAAACGCAATAAGGAGAGTTCTGAAGAAGGGTTTCAACCTGAAACGTTGCCCATTTCCTTCGCTCCATAGATGCTGCCTCACCCGCTGAGTTTCTCCAGCATTTATGTCTACCTTCGGTTTTCCAGCATCTGCAGTTCCTTCTTAAACAAGGAGAGAGTTCCCCTGGCCATCACCTTTCACCCCACCAACCTACATATCCCACCACTAATCACATCTTCCCATCTCCACCCCTTTCCACAGAGACAACTCCCTCTGCAACTCCTTGGTTCACTTATTCCTTCCACCCAAACCACCGCTTCCCCAGGTGCTTTCCCCTGCAACCCCTTTACCCTTTCTCCTGTACATCGTGACCAAACGTAGAGTTGCCGATCATTTCATTGGACACGCGCTCGGTCCGCCAAGGCCTATGGCATCTCCCAGTTGCTAACTATTTTAACTCCCCTTCCCATTCCCATAATGACCTTTCTGTTCCGAGGCACCTCCATTGCCAGAATGAGGCCACACGCAAATTGGAGGAACAGCACCTCATATTCCGCTTGGGTAGCTTACAACCCAGTGGTACGAATTTTATTTATTTCATTTTAAATAATCTACCAACACTCCCGTCCCGCTCCCTCCTCCACCCTCCACCCTAGTTGTTCAACCAGCTTCACAGTTTATCACAATATATTCCTCTTGAGATCACACCTTCCCCAAGCCAACAATTGGTTTAACAGGGTACCACCCTGTCCGAGGTAAACTGTTGCTGGCCCTGATTTGTCCTGGTCTTTTTTCACCTCCCGATCTATACCCCCCCCCCCCAATCCCTACTATCAGTCTGAAGAAGGATCCCGACCAGAAATGTCACCTATACTTTTTCTCTCATGATGCTGCCTGATCCGCTGAGTTACTCCTGCATTTTCTGCCCAACTTTGTATAAACCAGCATCTGCAGTACTTGTTTCTACATTTTCACATTATAGAAACGTATAGCTAAACTATCTATCGTGAACCAATAACCAACCTGACCTCCCGGTGGCTCAGCACTTCAACTCCCCCTCCCATTCCCAATCCGACCTCTCTGTCCTGGGTCTCCTCCATTGCCAGAGTGAGCAACAGCGGAAATTGGAGGAACAGCACCTCATATTCCGCCTGGGGACCTTGCGTCCGGATGGCATTAACATTGAATTCTCCCAATTTTGCTAGCCCTTGCTGTCTCCTCCCCTTCCTTAACCCTCTAGCTGTCTCCTCCCACCCTCCCATCCGCCCGCCCTCGGGCTCCTCCTCCTCCCCTTGTCCTTCCTTCTCCCCCCCCCCCACCCCCCATCAGTCTGAAGAAGGGTTTTGGCCCGAAACGTCGCCTATTTCCTTCGCTCCATAGATGCTGCTGCACCCGCTGAGTTTCTCCAGCAATTTTGTGTACCTTCGATCTTCCAGCATCTGCAGTTCCTTCTTGAACACTATCTATCATGAACAGTGTTTTGTGAATGGGAGATCATCTCCTCTACTCCATTTTCCTGCACTAGTCTCAGGTATGTCCGTACCCGGATACTTGATGGTCAGCATGGACATGTAGGTTGAAGAGCCTGTTTCTGTGCCGTATGACCCCAAGTACTTTAATGTCAAATACTGGTCTAATCTGAGTGCTCAACGTGGTAACAGACCTTTCTGCCCAACATGCCCATGCCGACCAACATGCCCCATCTACACTAGGCCCATCTGCCTGCATTTGGCCCATATCCCTCCAAACCTATCTTATCCATGTACCGGTCTAAATACGTCTTAAAACTTAACAATAGCACCCGTCTCAACTACCTCTTCTGGCAGCTCACTCCATACACCTACCACCCTTTGGGTAAAAAAGGTTACCTCTTAGGTTCCTATTAAATATTTCCTCTCTCTCCTTAAACCTATGCCCTATGTTCTCAATTCCCCTACTCTGGGCAAAAGATTCTTGTGTGTTTACCCGATCTATGCCTCCTTGACTTTTTATAAGTCTGTAAGATCACCCCTCATCCTTTATTAATGACACATTAAAATAAAATTGTTCTGTTTTGTGCACCAAAGTAGATAATTTCATTTCTCTGCTCCAGTCAGGTACCCCCAAAAGGATAAGGAAGGGTTTGGGGATGGGAGTGCAGGGTGGTAGCAGAGTGGTTTGGAGAGATAATTCCATTATTGAGAAGCTAGATGACTAAACATTACATACACCAGGTTCAATCCTCAAAGAACTGAAAGAGAAATATGAAAAAATGAACAAAGCTAAAATAAATTGTGAAACTTTCTGGGGAAGGGACATTTACACTTTATAGTATGTTTCCACCAGATTATACAAATAACCAGTGAGCAACAAAAGTTTGAACTGGTCTAAAGCCATGTTTCGATGGAGACTACTAATGAGTTACTTAACCTCCCATTAGTTTTGTTATCAATAGGTTCTATTTAACAACAAACACCATTAGGTACTTGAAACAGTGAGGTGAGGGTTAGGAAAACGCCTTTAACAACAAATAAAATACACATTCTTAATCAAATAAAATGACATATCATTAATTCGCCCAAAATATATTACTTCCACATTCAGTTAGACAGAAGTATGCAATTGCAATATCAAAACATTTTCACTGGTTAGTTGTCGGATGTTATTTGAACATTTCCCCTGGTATTTCATTTCAATAATTATATTGAAATTGAGTTACTGCATCATCTGTTTCAACTCTTCTTAAAATTCATAGCATCTCATCGTATTATTATTTTTCTGTAGGCAACATGCTTCAAAACACAAATGGAATACCAACATCATACCTTGGTTTATTCTTTATATTTTTAGTACTTGTCCACACTTATATCACTGGATCTTTATAGTTTCTTCATGTGATGTTCCAGACTACTATATTCCACTCACCTTCAGCATGCAACTAAATAGCTTCATATTTTCGAGGATGCCCATTAGTAGATCTCAAATGGGTCACCATATCACCAGATCTTGTACTTTTTGTAACTCCTGTCAATTTACTCATTTATTATATTGAACACTGAATGCTACGAGACACAACATATTATCAATTAGCTTAGAAAGTTTTAAAAGTACCGTTTCCTGGAAATGTAGGCAAAAGCAGGCATCTGAATAAAGAATGAGTAATCATTCACAAGTATCTCCACCCATTAACCAGCCTGGCACCCACATTACACTGTGTAGGAAGGAACTGCAGATGCTGGTTTAAATCGAAGATAGGCACAAAATGCTGGAGTAACTCAGCAGGACAGGCAGCATCTCTGGAGAGGAATGGTGATATTTCGGGTCGAGACCCTTCTGAGTCACGGGGAAGGAAACGAGAGATATAGACGATGATGTAGAGAGATATAAAACAAATGAATGACAGTTCGTGGGCCAGAGGGGCATATCGTGCACCCCTCTATGATCCTACTTCTTGGGTGTCATTTTGTTCATTGGTATCTCTTCTGTCGGAAAAAGAATGTTCCCAAGAAAAAAACTCATTTGGACTATGTTTTTTAACCCCTTATTTCAATCCATGTCAAAATTGTGTTTTCACACTTTGCCCTCTTTCTCGTGGCCCTCTTCCATCATCCTATGTCAACCGGAAAGCAAATTCAGATTTTCGTGTGCAGCACTGGAAGCGTGGTGAGGGGGATGAAGCATTCAAACAGTGTACATGAAAAGATCTGGCATGGATGCTTTCCCGGAAAGCGAGTAGTGAGAAAGGTCAAGAGCTTCCAGCTTGGGCTGAAATTGTCTCAGCAACAGGAGATGTGCCTTCAAATGTGACCACAATTGACTACTATCCTGTGATCAATCATCCCATCACAGAATTTAGTACAGTTCAAGAGTATTTGCGAGCTTCTGAAGAAGCAAGTCATGAGGTTGGCCAAGAATATGTCATTACAACCTTTGACGGGTGTCTGCATGAAGACATATCCTCTCGTATGGAGTCATCCTGCAAAGGACAAGAAACACATGATGTTGATTGGCACATTTCATGTCATTTGTGCAAACTTGAAAATGCTTGGAAAGAAAATGGAAGGATCCGGATTTCAGGATGTCCTCATGAAATCTGGACTCATGTCTACTAGTTCTATGAAAGGTGTTATGACAGGAAAGAACTATGACAGAAGTCTGCACTACCACAAGACGATGGTGGAGTGCTTGGAGAGGCTCCTTCTTGATGAATTCCTGTTAATGGCTGGAAAAGATGCAGTGCTGTCCGGTATACCAGAAGAATCAAAGGGCATCTTTCAAGAGCTAATCCGATCGCCAACAAAGCAGACACTTGCTTAAATCATGGCCAATGCAAATCTCAACATATTGGAGTCGTATGAGAGCTTCAATGCTAATGTTCGAAAAGGAACTCTCGGGAAGATTGCACAATTTTGGTTGTCGTACATGGATTCTGTGTGGATTGCTCTCTCATTGATTGGGTCTGTGAAAGAGAACAACTTTCCGTTGTACTTGCACTGTCTGTTTGTTATGCCCGATCTCTTCCTCACCTTTGGTACTCCCGCTATCTGACCTACCTTGCTGTGTTCTTGGCAAACATCGATGAATCACATCCCGATGCCCTGGCTTTCCTCGAAAGATCGTTCCTAGGTCGTTCATACCAGGAAACCGATGTGCTGTTGACAAAACGATTGAGGAGACAATCATGAAGCATGGCAAATCTCGAGGTGGTGTTAGTGGTGTTGGGCTCTCTGGCATCTTGGAGAATCACAGTGCTTATCAGAGATGGGTTTGAACTTCAACAGAAAGGGCACACTTTCTCTCTGCAACTCTCAGTCTCGCAGACATGACTTCTGGTACCAATCACAGAAGCAAACACAGATCAACAACCAACTGAATAAGGAAAAGTGAGGCATGTGTAAAGAAAGCCATTGATGCTGTAAAGAGCTTCCTGAATCCTTTTGACGTAGATGACAAGACTGGGTTGTATGTACTCTCTTCTGGTGCACGTGTTCCAGCTGAAGTTGAGAAAGATGTCATAAAGGTACTTACCACAGGGAAAGAACAGAAAGAGAAGTTCATCAGAGAGCGACTTGAGAAAAAGACAGCATTCTCCGAACCCATCAAGAATTTGAAGCTCAAAACCATGGCAGAAACAAAGAAAAGAGTGAAGCTGAAAATATCTCAATGAAAGGTTATAGAGTACAAGCAACAAGGAGATATTGATTTTCAACTGATGGTCAAGGCACAAAGTTCTGTCAGTCAATTCAATATACAGGAGATTATGAAGTACTCTCTGAACCCTGTACCCTACTCCATTGGTACATCAGACAACTTCTTTACAAAGGCAGATAAATCCAAGGGCCTACAGTACCTATAGAAAGATGTAGACAACTCACAACCTCCTGATAGGTAACAAGACATTGATAGTGGAAGATGGCAATGCTGCATATAATCTCAAAGAGATTCCTGCAAACTTCAAAGAGATTGGCATCAAAATCTTCAATGCATTGTCATCTAATGATGTTTTTTTCAGTACCGATATGTACAAACCAGATTCAGTGAAGTCAAGTGAACAGACACGGCGTGGGAGAAGAGAATAATCACAGGAGGAAAGACCGAAAAAACCAAGAGATTGGAAGCAGTTCTTGACCAGTGATGAGAACAAGAAACAGCTCATTGAAATTCTTCTTGATGTGTGGAATGAGCATGACATGGCAAAGAGGCTACATGGAAGGAAGGTGATCTTCATTAAGGAAGGAGAGGCCACATTTTTGCTTCTCACTTCTCAGAATGGGAAAGAGACACTGCAGTCTGAGATTCAATCCCTGAAGCCAAACCAAGATGAAACAGACTCGTGAGTCATCCAATACTGCAACTATGGCAAAGGATATGACCACGTACAAGTCAAAAGCCCAGACAGCGATATCTTTTTCATATTGCTTCACTATGCAAACAGCATTCAAGCCACCTCTTTTCCGCAGAGACCGCTCCCTCCGTAATTCCGTGATGCAACAGTGTAACTAATTCGTGAAACCTCTGGCAGTGATTTTCATGGAGTTGAAGATTATATGGTCCTAATTTAGTGGATTTTTAATGTATCTTCGCTAAGAAACACTCAATTGCAAGTACCAAATTCACAGAGCTCAAGAAAGAGGGCAAAACACAAATTTGACATATACTGAAATAAGGGTTAAAAAAACATAGTCCAAATGGGGTTTTTTTCTTGGGCACATCATTTTTCTGACAGAAGAACCAATGAACAAAATGACGCCCATGAAGTAGGATCATGGGGGGGTGGGGGGGGTGCATGGTCGGCCCCTCTGGCCCACGGACTAACAGATATGCAAATAAGTAATAACGATAAAGGAAACAGGTCATTGTTATCTGTAGCTAGGTGTGAATGAAAAGCTGGTGCGACTTGGGTGAGGGAAGGATGGAGAGAGAGTGAATGCAGGGTTTACTTGAAGTTAGAGAAATCAATATTCATACCCCTGGTCTGTAAGCTGCCCAAGCAAATTATGAGATACTGTTCCTCCAATTAGCATTTAGCCTCACTCTGACAATGCAAGAAGCCTCAGGCAGATAGGTCAGTGTGGGAATGGGAAGGAGAATTAAAGGTTTAAGCAATTGGGAGATCAGGTAGGTCCAGGCGGACTGAACAAAGGTGGTCAACGAAACGATCGCCCAGTCTACGTTTGGCCTCGCCAATGTATACGAGTCCACATCTTGAACAACGCTTACAGTCGATGAGGTTGGAGGTGCAAGTGAACCTTTTGTTCTCACCTAGCTACAGCTAACAATGACCTGTTTCCTTTATCGTTATTACTTTTTTGCATATCTTTAATTCATTTGTTCTACATCTCTCTACATCATCATCTATCTCTCTCGTTTCCCTTTCCCGTGACTTTCAATCTGAAGAATGGTCTGAACCCGAAACGCCACCCATCCCTTCTCTCCAAGGATGCTGCCTGTCCTGCAGAGTTATGCCAGCATTTTGTATCTACCCACATTACATAACTATAACTAATGAAGCCCACTCACTAGGGTGGCAACATAATACAGTCAAGGATGTCAAGTAACAGAAATAGTGATGCTATCCAGTTGTATGCACATAATCAGCAATAAACCTGTGAGAAGTGTTAGATATAATCAATTGACTGTAAGGCAACAACTCTAAAGAAGTAAGGACAGAATTCCCATTACCCAAATGGCTGTTATACAGGTGTCACCTGTATTGTGATGATATTTTTTTCTTCTATCTGAGAAGGCAGACAAAAACGTTGTCTCGGTTGAAAGATAATGTTCAGTACTGGGCAGCCAGCAGCACAGTAGAGTGTGTTACTGCCCCACCACTCCCGTTTGACCCAGGATTGCGTTTGTACCATCTTCTTGTGACCAAAGATAGACACAAAATGCTGGAGTAACAGCAGGTCAAGCAGCATTCCCAGAGATCACGGATAGGTGACATTTGAAGAAGGGTCCCAACCTGAAACATCACCTATCAATTTCTCCAGAGATGCTGCCTGACCCGCTGAGTTACTCCAGCATTTTGTGTCTATCATTGGTACAAACAAGCATCTGCAGTTCCTTTTGATTACTCCTTGTGACCATGTGTGTTACCTTTGGGCGCTCCAGTTTCCTCAAACATCCCAAGACTGTTAGTATGTTAATTGGCTGCTGTAAATGATCCCTTCGTGTAGGTGGATGATAGAATTGATGAGGAGATGTGGAGGGCAGTCAACAGGGAACACGAGTGAGCTGGCACAGACTTGATAGGGTAAATGGCCTCTTTCTTGCGTGTAAGAATTGTGGCAATATGGAGAATATGTTCATGAACCAGGTTTCAAAGTATTTGGGTAGCAGACACAACAGTGTCAGATGTGACTCACTTAAAGCCCTCTCAAAGACATCTGCACTCGAAAAGTACTTCATTGTCTGCAATCACAGCAGGAATATAGGAAAAGTATCAGCGAATGACACAAGGATAATCATCCGACCATCAAGTTTATGATTACCAGTTTTTTTTGTTTAATTAAAAAATGTTTTTATTTTATATTTCTCTTTTGAATTAGCTTACTCTGCTAGAAAACAGTTTATTTTGAAGTATGCAATCAAAAGTTTGAG
Organism: Leucoraja erinaceus; assembly: GCF_028641065.1. Classification (NCBI taxonomy): domain Eukaryota; kingdom Metazoa; phylum Chordata; class Chondrichthyes; order Rajiformes; family Rajidae; genus Leucoraja; species Leucoraja erinaceus. The sequence continues at coordinate 36,041,986 of NC_073388.1, forward strand.
GGAGGGACGTATCAGACATGATTGCAATCTCAGAAGTTACATACCTTAAAGACATGAATGTGTTGCATCATTTTGACAAGCATTAACTAATTTCCTCAACGCTGGCAAGTGGCAGTGTTTTTTCCAGCCATATGATCCAGAAGAGGTCCTCAGTCAAAATGCCAAGTATTTCTAATTCTATTCTACAAGCTTGTATTTCAAGAGCTGCATTTCACAACTTTCAAATTGCTCCAATTAAAGTTTGTTTTACTTATTTTAAACAAAAGCTCACCAAAAGAGGTTTATTTTCAGAAATACACCCAACTAAAACAACGTCATGGGTCATTAATTGCATTAGGTCAACTTTCTTGAGTGTAGCGTAATGTTTGCGTAAGGGATGCAAATGTTCTTACACTTTGCAAAGCATTTCAAGTTTGCTTCCTCTTCAGCACCTCTCAACCCTGGTCCTCTGCTACTGTTCACAACCTGTGCGTGAGAATGAAGTCACCGTACAATAATTGCTCCATTCCCTGTTGAATTACACAACCGCCAGACTGCACAACAAACAAATTCTAGGCTTTTTCATCTGGGAATGACCCTCCTAGTCTTCACTGACATCATCAACAGGGAGTGTGGGAAGAATTTCCAAGAGGCATCACCATTTAAGGTCATAAAATATGCTTTGAATAGATCAGTTTTAAAAGAAAAACTAAAACAAAATAAAATGCAAAGTGAAAACTAAAGTTAACTATTTCATTAGGGGAGGGTAGTTGGACAAAGAACAAGGGACATTTATTGTCATATACACCAATTGGTGCAGTGAAATTTGAGTTAACATGCAGTACACAAACAAGATAAACACAACACTATAAAATTTAACATAAAACATAAAAACATCCCCCCACAACGGAATCAACGTTTCCCACTGTGAGGGAACGCAATAAAGTTCAGTCATCTTCCTCTTGTTCACCCGAGGTCGGGGCCTATTGAGGTCTCCACAGTTACCGCAACGGCGGCCCGATGTTTCAGGCCCTCTCGCCGGAATGATCAGATGATCGGAGCCCCGATGTCAGAACGGAAGAACACTCTCAGCGGCTTGGAGTTTCCGAATCGGCCGCTTCCTACCGGAGACCGCGGCTTCCGAAGTCCACAGGCTGAGCTGGGCGGAGCTCCAACACTGACGATCCTCGGCAAAAGATCCCAGGCCTCCGCGATGTTAAAGCTCCGCAGATCACAGCTCCACGGTGTTAAAGTCGGCAGGCCCAACACTCCGGAGCTCCAACACGGCGATCCCGGTAAGGCATCGTCCCGCTCCGCGATGGTAATTCAGTGCTGCGCTACCGCTGAAGCTCTGGCCGGTCACCGGCAGGAAAGGCCATGCCAATCCAGTTGGTAGGCCGCGACGAGGGGATGAAGATGCGGCTCAGAAAAAAAGACGTATCCTCGACCAAGACGCCACACTCGATGGCGCCACCACTCGAAAGGCCAGAGATGAATATCTACTGAGACAAAGGATCAAAAAGTTACAAATTGTGAAGCCAGAAGAGGGGGGGAGAGGGGGCGAAGAATGTGTGTGTGGGCGAGGCAAGGGAGGGGTTTGTTAGAAGTTCCTAAAAGATGGAGAATTTAACATTCGGCCCATTGGATTGTTCCCAAGCAGAATAGGAGTTGCTGTATCTGAGAAATTCTGTGATCAGCGTGAGAAATGAATGAAATGCGTGATTCTCACGCTCAATGCTTGGGAGTTGGCAGCACTGCCTCTGGCCCTGCTCAGGCCATGCCGAGCAAGATGTCCATGTAAGCAAGTTCTATATGGCCACATTTGACCCATATACCTCTAAACATTTCCTATACAAGTATCTGTTCAAGTGACTTTTAAATGTTGATTTTATTTTGACAAGGTGCTCACAAACATCAGCTCAGACCATTCCAATACTTATTGGGACCTCCTCGTGTTCTACTGTGGCAGGACAAGGACAAACAAATGCTCCATCAGTTGGAACTTTTGACTATCTGAGAGTTGCATCTGGACGCTTGTAATATTCATCAGCTGCAGTTGCACAATAAGAATGCACATTCCCTCCACGTGAAAGCGAGTTTGTGCATGCTTGATTGATTATAAACAGAATTCCTTCAACTCGGAGCAGGATAGACTGTCCTCCCAGTAAAGCATTTGCATTCCTAACTCTGAAAAACAAACACAGGCAAACACTGCCTTTAAATACTTCCTACCTTTCAAAGCCAGAAAAGGGTTGGCTGTACATTACGACAGCTAAGAAAATATTCACAGCAAGGAGGGAACATTGATTTTATTCATACACAAACACAGCCAACATTTTTGTTTAAACATGAAAAATTACTCATACTTGTTTTATCCCAAGTTAATTGAAATGTCCAGCAATTTTACATGCTTTAAGTTTGGTATTTTGATTGACATCAAACCATACTTCCCCTTCTCTTCACTGACAGCCAGTCTTGCTAGGATAAAAGCTTAGTGGAAGCACAGTGGCACAACCAGTAGAGCTGATGCCTCACAGCGCCAGGTACCCAGTTTGTCCCCGACCTCGGGTGCTATCAGCGTGGAGTTTGCACATTCTACCTGCACCCATGTGGGTTTCGTCCAGGTGCTCCGGTTTACTCCCACATCCCAGACATGCAGGTTTGTAGGTTCATTGGCCCTTTGTAAATTGCCCCAGGGTGTAGGGAGTGGATGAGAAAGTGGGATAACATAGAACTAGTGTGAATGTGCGATGGTCGGTGTAGACTTAGTGGGTGATGGGATTAATTCCATGCTCTATCTTTTAATCAATCAATGAGGTGTCAGCCACCTGACATTGTACATTGACCCAACTTCCACCTGGCACACTGCACATGGACTGGGATAGAAACTAGAAATACGTCATTCATTCATCAAGTGAGCACAGAGGCATAACATCTGATCTGGTTGCATTTCCACACATGAGTTCAAATAAACATAGGTCACAGGTTAAGAAAAGTAACTTCCTCCAGCCTGCTACTGTCTTGCTGCTCCAAGTCCAGTCCTTATCTACCCCAATGCCCCCGAGCCTGTACCTTCTACAAGGTCCTAGTTCTGACATGCTCCCCACAGATCTTGGTCCAGTCCAGGAGTACAATTGCTTTGCACCTCCAGTCCCCATCAGGAAGGACTCAGGGCCCTCCAGCCCTTCCTTGAACATACATCCACTTCCCCTCAATGACTCTCCTCTGTCAGCCAGGATTGGTCCTCGCCCTTGACAACTTCTCTTTTGACTCCTCACATTCCTCGTCACAGGTGTAGCCATGGACACCCGCAGCTGTGCCTGCTTGTTTGGTGGTTAAGTTGAACAGTACTTGTTCCAAACATAACCTGTCACCATTCTCAACTCTTCCTTTGCTACATCGGGGCTGCTTCCTGCACCCATGCAGAACTCATTAATTTCATCAACTTTACCTTACACTCAAATTCACTTGAATTATCTTCGAGACCCCTCTTCTCTTTCTCGATCCTTTGTCGCCATCATGTGGAACATTGTATTGACTGCCATTTACCACAGCTACCTCAATGTACTTCCTCCTGCACTGTCTGCAAGGACATCATCCCTTGCTCTCAATTTCTCCATGTTCATGACATCTGCTCCCAAAGTGAGGCTTCCCACTCTGGGATATGTTCAGTAAACGTGGCTTCTCCCATGCAGTTGTGGAAGGAAGCCCCACCCGTGTCTCCTCTGTCCCACAGTTATGCCCTTGATCCCCTTCCCCTCGGATGGAATAACGATAGTTTCCCTGGCCCTCACCTTTCACCCCACCAGCTTGCGCATCCAACACATCATTCTCCAACTTTTCCCACCACTTTCAATGAGACAAGTCACATCTTTCCACCACCACCACATTCCACTTTCTGCAGATATAACTCTCCACAACTTAATTCACTCATCCCTTCTCACCCAACATTTAGGAGATGTTACACTCCTCCCATAACAGCCCTACAAGATGAGACAGAGATTCACCTGCACCTCTTTCAAACTCAATATGGCCTTTTTTACGTTAACAAGATCAAGCATAGACGAGGCAACTATTCACTGAACAGTTGCACTGCCTTTCTAGGCCTGCTGGACTCCCAACTTACCATGAAACCATTCAGCTCGTAGGAAGCACGTTTCCAGGAGCGAATAATCAGCATTAAAATGTCCTTCAATCACATCCATTAGTCAATAATTAATTGATCCCTCCAAAACAAGTAGGCATCCAGTTTGGTGTTTTCAACCATATAAAACACATCAAGAACTGGACAACATTTCACAATCATAATCATACTTTATCGGCCAAGTCTGTTTTGCAACATACGAGGAATTTGATTTTCCATACTGTCATACCAATAAAAAGCAAGAAAACACACAAAAATAAATGTTAACATAAACATCCACCACAGTGACTCATCCACATTCCTCGTTGTGATGGAAGGCGAAAAAAAAGTTCAATCTCTTCTCTTCTTTGTCCTTGTTTGTCGGGGGGCCTCGAGCCTTCCGTTGTCAGGGCGATCTTGGTTCCCGCAGCCAGCGGTCGGGCCCTCCACATTGGGGGGGATCTCAGCTCCCCCGCGCCAGGCAATCGGACCCCGGATCGGGGCTAGTCGAACCTCCTGCGACTTTGGAGTTCCCCAACATCAGTCTCTACCTGAGACTGCGAGCTCCTCAATGTTAAAATCCACAGGTCGCGACAATCCCAGGCAAGGCCCAGGATTAATATCCTTTAAGTCTTTCTTCAATTACATATTGCCCTGCACCATCCCCAGCATGCCACAGGAGGATACAGAGGGAAATGGTGCTCGGCAGAGTCATGACTCAACAGTGAAGACAAATAAATCATTTTTGTATGACAATTACTTTTGACAAGAAAAATACAAGAAATATTGGTACAGCAAAATCACTGTTCAGTTTAATTGAACAGAGTCACCATTTTGCAAAGTTCCTGAGCAACTTTCTCCAAGCAATCTGCCTCACTCACTAGCAGTCTCTGCGCATCTGCCATTCAATAAAGCACGATTTCAGCTACAAATTCTACATTTTGTTCACAGGCACAAACTAACATTTGGGAAAGGTAGACTGAAACCTAACAGTCTGTGTTGTCATATGGCAAGATTCTACGCAGTCATGATCGGTAGACCCTCTCCAGCGGCTTGAGCACATAATGTAGGTTGTCAATCTACTGCAACACTGAAAGTCTACTACACTGCCAAAAACCAAGCTCATGACACTCCCAAAAAAATTGCATGGGAATATTTAGTTCAGAGAGGGGACCTCTGCCCTCTTGTCAATTATTTGTCAAACTAGTAAATATTGAGGCAACAATGCAGTCTGTGGACCAACAATGGGCAGAGAAACAATGAGGCAGTGATGCTCTCTGTAGACGACTGATGCATTAAAAAAAAAATGAGAAGACTTGCAGTGATTAAGAGCAGGGGCACAATGAGGTAATTTTTGGATCACCAATGTATGTTGAACTGATCATGAAGTGATGTTTACTGTTGGCCACTAAACTAGCGCAAGAACTGAATGGCACGATTTTCTGCAAAGTGAAACTGAAGGCAATGCAGAGTGGTGTTGCAAGTTTAATTGCCTCCAGTTGATGAGCTGCAATTGGCAAGTAGAGATCTGGTTTATCCCATTGGGTGGATGCAGACAAGTTACAACAACCTCGAAAAATTGGCATTACTCACATGCTTCCTAGTGGACAGCTCTGGAACAGAATCAGGCACCTCCATCATTCATGGACTCAATAAATACAAGTGTGACAGGCAATGCAGAAAAAGCTAAAAATAATGATAAATGCTCACCTAAAATTTTGAACAAGACTGTGTAATAAAACAGGCCTACTCTGGTTAACATACTTGATTTTGTTCTTTACTCTTTATCATTGATTATTGTATATTTCCAGTATTTATAATTTTCTTTGAGATATTGAGCTTCAGTATTTTTAAACCACTTTTTATTTGAAACAGATCATCCAGAATTATATCACTCTCAACAACAATGCAACAAATGCAGTTGAAGAAGGGTCTCGACCCGAAACGTCACCCATTCCTTCTCTCCAGAGATGCTGCCTGTCCCGCTGAGTTACTCCAGCTTGTTTTGCCTATCTCTAGTTACCCCTGCTCCACTGTGAGGGCAAGTGCAGAGGCACCAAATGTAAGGCTGGCTCAGGAACATTCAATGCATTTAGCCGGGTCGGGCCAAGAGATGGCTGAAAGATCTGTTCAGATTCCGCAGATTCACTGCCCTCTGGCTAAAGAATTTCTTTCTCATCTCCATTCTAAAAGGTACACTCTTTTATTCTGAGGCTGTGCCCTTTGGTTCTAGACTCTCCCATTAAGGAAAACATGTTTCCACGTCCATTCTATCTCAGCCTTTCATTTTTCTGGTAGGTGTCAATGAAATGGCCCCTCATCCTTCAAGCAAACTCCAGCAAGCACAGGCCCACAGCCTTCAAATGCTCCTTATACATTAACTCAATCATCCCCGGGATCATTCTTGTAAACATCCTCTGGGCCCTTTCCAAAGCCAGCACATCCCTCCTCAGATATGGGCCCAAAAGGTCAAACAGACCAACTCGACCATGCCGACCCAGATGGTTTATCTATGCTAATCCTATTCACCAGTGTTTGGCCTATATCCCTCTGAACCTTACACATAACTGAACACAGTTATGTGTACCTGTCTAAATATCTTTTCAATGTTGTTATTGTACTTGCTTCAACTACTTCTTCTGGCATCTTGTTCCATACACCTGTGCCTCACTGTGAGAAAAGGTTGCCCCTCAAGTCTCCATTTAATCTTTCGCCTCTTACCTATGCCTGTTTGTTCTTAATTCCCCTAGGGGAATTCCGTCCAGGGAAAAAGACGTGCATTCACCCAATCTATTCCCTTCATGATTGTATACTCCTCCATAAGATCACCCCTCAGGTACCTGTGCTCCAAGGAATAACGTCCTAGCCTGCCAACTTCTCCCTGTAGCTCAGGCCTTTAAAACCTTGTACCATCCTCACAAATCTTCTCTACACAATCACATCTCTCAGAAAATTATCAGTACCTTATCCACCGACCATTCACAAGATGAAATTCAGATCAAACCCAGGTTATTGCAGATACCGAGCAACTGAAGTTAATTCTGACAAGGCCACAAGGAAGCAATGCATGTTTGGTATGCCTAAAATGTTCCAAATGGGTAATAGCTCTCAGAGTCTTTTGACTGTCAGAATGGTAGATCTCAGCCCCTAGGCAATACCAGAATGGAGAATAACGCACAAGCCAGTATGGGAAAATAATTAGTGGAGACAGGAGATTGCACTTGCTGGAATCTTGAGCAAAGAACAAACTTCTGGAAGAACTTTGTGGGTCAGGCATCATTGGTGGAGGGAAATTGACAGATGGAATTTCAGGTCAATAGACAATAGACAATAGGTGCAGGAGTCGGCCATTCGGCCCTTCGAGCCAGCACCGCCATTCAATGTGATCGAGACCCTTCCACGGAATAAGCTCAGAAGAAGGATTCTGACCTTAAACATCATCTATCCACTTCCCTCCATAGATGCTGCCAGACCTGCTGAGTTTTTTTCCGAGGTTTGTTTGCTCGAGAGGGAGTTGGTGTTTGACAAGTGTCAATGTCACTCAGTGTGGCAGTTAATTAGAACAAAATGTGTGATGTGGGAACCATTTATTCCACTATTTGATTTGCTCTATATAATTACAGAAAATATCAGATCTCAAAATATGGGGCAAGACTATATGCTGGAGAACCCTTGCTCCAAAACAAGCCATACTCTATTCAAGCCGGCTGATTACGGATACAATATTGGTAGCCTACCAACAATTGGAAACGTTACTCGTGATATCTTAATCACAAATCTAATCCAGTCAATTACCTCCTTGTTCCTGTACTGTCAACCATAAGAGTGACAAAGGTATATTTCAAACAGTTCTCTCATCAACACCTTGCTCACTGTAACCAGGATGTTGACCGATTCCAAATTCTTTGCTGTAACACTCCCAGTTCTCGACTTCATATGGAATAAATGCCATTTAATCCAAACATGTTTCAAATAGGTGAATTCCAGATGTGTGCTGAGTGTCTGACATTGACAACAAGGCAGCATTTAACCACATATGCGGCACCAAGCAGCTGTGGCAAGACTGACTTCAATGGAAAATAAAATTCAAATTGTTGGAGTCGTTCTGCTTACAAAAGAATATGGTTGCAGTTGCTCGAGTTCAATCATCTCGACACTGCGACAACACTAAGGCAGTTCCTCCAAGCCAGGTCTTTGGATCAAACCATCATTCCTTCCATCGTAAGGTTAGAATTCTGCAGGTTGGGAAGACGCAAGGAATATTTGGGCAATGGCTTATAAGCGGCAAGTAATGTTTACACAACACGTGTCAGATAATGACTGACATTATCAGGACAGGGTCTATCCACCTGGACGTTCAATAGCATCATAAGCACCAAGAATGTCAGAATTTGTCAGAATTTACTCCGTTGCTCTTCCTCCAGATGCCGCCCGATCCATTGAATGTTTCTAGCATTGTTTTTATTTCCCTCTCACACTTTGAACATGTGCTAGACAAAAATAAGACCAGATATTGAGCAGTGAAGGAGAAGGAGGAACTCAAACAACATAAAGCACATTCAAGTGGTAAGTTTGAGCAAAGTCTTTTAGAGACATCCAGGGATATATTGGCTTAACGTTTACCTGGCATGAAATTCAACAACCCTCAAGGGTGTACTCAAAAATCTGATGTTTGGATGAATGTAAACTGACGGGATTGGATGAGATTCATGGGAGGGTGGATTGGAGGATAACAAGATAAGTGAACATGAGGGATTCAGAGATCACCCTTTTGTTTATCGCGGAGAAAGCAAAAATGATTATGAGGTAGTATTGAAGAGGGTCCCAAGGATATAGGCGAGCTTATCTTACATAGATCTCCCAGTTCAATGTCCCAGCAATGAAATCCTGTTGATCTGGCAGTACCCAACTAAGGGCACTTCCAAGCATCCTGCAATGCTCCAAAAGAATATCATCATTGTATTCATCCATGACACAGAAATTGCAATGGGATTATCAGCATGACTGATAACAGGAAACGCCTGGTTGAGTATTACAAGAGGCTCAAAACATGTCAGAAATGTTCATTATCGAGTTTCCCTTTAGAAGAAAATTCTAATTTCAACTGTGCAACACTGAAGAAAGGCAGAATTAAACTAAATTTTCAGGCATTATCCATAAAAGCACACAGATGATCGCTGGGTGGTCAATAGTTCAGCATTGCACTGGGTGATTACAGGTAGATTATTGCAAATTTTTAAGCAGTCATTTTGACGACAGATTTTTTTGCTGAAATATATCTATTTTGGTAAAATATATACATATAAGATATGTACAAACTGAGTACATCCTTGCCAAAGCCCTGTTGATGTTTGCACACTGTACCCAGTTTATATTTATAGCCGTCTATAAATACAAACTGGGGTAGTCAGAAAAAGCTAGAGTAACTTAGCAGGGCAGGCAGTATCTCTGGAGAGAAGGAATGGGTGACGTTTTGGGTCGAGACCCTTCTTCAGATTTCAAACTGGGTACTTATTTGCAAACATCACCAGGGCTCTGCAGTAAGGTCAAAGGAGATTTAGTCCACTTGAAATCTTCTGTGAAAGAAGCAGCGTTGCTACAAAATGCCCGCGTTAAGAGTCTTCCACCCAAAAGGTTGCCTCCATCCAGAGTCAGCCTCTGTTTTTCTGAAACTATCAGCCAGCAGCCCAGGAGTAGGTGACGTTTCGGGTCGAGACACTTCTTCAGACAGAGAGTCACGGACCCCTTCCCCCGACTCTCAATCTGAAGAAGGGTCTCGACCTGAAAGGTCACCTATTCCTTTTCTCCATGGATGCTGCCTGACCCATTGAGTTACTCCAGTTCTTTGTGTCTATCTTCGGTTTAAACCAGCATCTGAAATTCCTTCCTACCCAGCACCCCAAATGGTTCCTAGACTTCCACAAATCCTCTAGACACCGTGTTGGAAGGGAAAGTTTAGTCATCGCAACAGGATGTTCCCTCTTGCTTTACGTGCCACCTTAAACCACGCCACAATCACCCACCAATCAACAAATAAATCAACAGTGCAGGAAAGTGGGACAACACAGCCACAGTTAATATGCTCATCTAGTGAGAGGGATTAACTCCCCAGGCAAACACAGTGCAATCTCCTTTATTGATGCCACAGGTGAACCAGCATTCAGATTTGCGAGGTCCAGGTGAAAATAAGCCAAAGCAAACATGTGAGATGCCACAGTTACGATGAAAACAGACTAAGTGACAGAAACAGCAATTGCAAAGATGTGGCAAAGGATTAGGGGATTAACTCACAAATTAATACATTCACATCAGGGACGGCACATTTAAATCTCGGTTCAGAGTGAATAAAAGACCTTCTACATTTGATTGTGATGTGAGTTTTTACAGCAACATATGCGCTTTTTGCTTTGCAGAGTTTCACCCTGACAAAAGCAATCAGGATAGCCCCAGCGAGATGGTAATAGCTTTTGGCGTTTTGTTTCTGCACATTAGTCACAGCAGTTAACGACTTTATTTTCAACATGCAGTGTGGAGAACAGAATCCTGAAGGAAAGGCTATTTCCAGTAAATAACTTGAACTTGTGAGAAATAGTCTCTACATTACAACATATCGAACAGAAAATTCCCCCAGCATATTATCTCATTCAGTCCCATTGCACAAAATGCCCATGGATTAGAATGGTCACCTATTCTATCATATTGCATAGCATGGCTTGGGTCCAACAACATGATGTTCTTCCCAATTTTCTGGACTAACCTACATTCTGTTCTTATGCAAGGTAGATGCCTTCACTTCAAAAAGTAATTTAAAAAGTACCTTTCAGAACTACAGTTTAAGAAAAAACTGCAGATGCTGGAAAAATCGAAGGTAGACAAAAATGCTGGAGAAACTCAGCGGGTGAGGCTGCATCTATGGAGCGAAAGAATAGGCGAAGGAATAGGAAGGAATATTCCTTCGCTCCATAGATGCTGCCTCACCCGCTGAGTTTCTCCAGCATTTTTCTCTTCTTTTAGAACTACAGGAGTCTTTAAATTTTATCACATCTAATTAATTATTTCTCAAAGAACGCTCACTGTGGTAAGTAAATAAAGCAGACAATCACTTGCTCCATATAGTATCAGGGCTGCACATACCTTCATACACTTTTGTCAATTATTCCATCATTATGTTGTTTAAAGGAAGCTATCAATTTACAAGTGACTAATCATGGTAGACATAAAGCTTTCATAAAATAAAAATTTGGATAAAACTGCATGTCTTTGACTTACTTGGATATATAGATCAGGGTTTCTCAGTTCTTAAATTCAAATCCATTTTCCTCAACTGTTTTGGTTCCCAGGATATTGCTAAATTTGCTGACATTTATTGTACATTCCCAATTGCTGCTGCACTGAGGAGACAACCACAGTGATGGGTCTGCAGTCACATAGGACAGACAGAGCAAGACCAGCAAATACAAGTCACTGAAAAAATAATTGTGAACAGATCACTGTCTTGTGATTCTTTGTGGAACCAGAATTTTCTTTTAATTATCAAATTCCCGAACCACCATGAGATGTATTTCTGTATTTCTCAACATCCAAAATTCCAATAATTTAACCACTACACCAATCCCTTATGCAGCTGCCAATCCAATCAGATTTTAGGGCATAGAACATAGAACAGAACAGCACAAGACAAGCCCTATGGCCCACAGTGACTGTACCAAACCCGTTTCCAAAACAGAACCTTATTTTAAACTCAATCCCAGACAATTTCAAACTTTCGTATTTCCGGTTCTTCCATATGTGATGCCATTTCAGAATCATTGCTACTTGCATAGCAGAAATTTGCTCTTACAGTATTCTTCTTCTTATCGAGTCCACACACAGGATTAGAAATTGTTCAGCCAGAGCTGAACACACTTCTCTGCATCTGCATACAATGGTGTCTGTTTTGTCGCTTCTTGTGCTTCTTGTGCGTGGTGGTAGAAAGATTGGTGGAAACAGGGCCGCGACATGAACGCTTTCCTTGACCCCCTTACAGTATTTACATGTCACTACCCAAGAATCTGAGAAGGATACAATTTGCTATCACGGAATTTGCGTGCAAATTGGATTTTATTTCAGCTCACATTCTTGGTGCATGCACAGATTATGTGGCTTCACAATACAGAAAATCATGGTATGAACACTTTACTGGGAATGCAAACCCCTGTGCTGTACATATGTAAAGAGGAAATGATTAGTAAAACTGATCTGCACTAATTTTCAACTATTCTGGTGTGAATTGAAAATTGCTTAATGGACAGAAAACAAAGTAGGCACAAATGGTCCATTTTGGGTTGCCAAGCTGTGACAGGATGTTGCACAGATCAGTGATGGAGTCACTGCTATACATAGACTACACCACAAAGTACATTATACTGACAATACCAAGCTGGGTAACAGCGTGGGCCACGAAGAAGCAGAGAACCCTCAAGGGTGTAGTCAGGCTGAGTCAATGGCACAAAATTGAAAAATGCAAGATCATCCACTTTGTCAGTAAACAAAGAGCTAAGTGATTTTATTTTTTTTAAATAGTACAAGTTACACAAGATTAAAAGCTGTTGATGTTTACAGGAACTGAGTGTCTTGTACAAGAATCACTCTTAAAACACTGGTGCAGCTAGCTATAATGAAGGGGTTTATTGCAGGCGGCATTGGGCAAACTTATATGTTTTACTGCAATTGAAAAGAGGCTTGATGTGATCTCACCTAGAATATTGTGTAAAAGCCAGTTTTTTCTATCAAAGGTGGGATAGAAGGTGAAGCAAAGACTCATCAGATTGATTTGTAAGTAGTGTGTGGGGAGGGACATGTGGGTAGAGCGGGAACTCCTCACGACAATGAAGGCTACTCCCCGGCAACCACCTGCGAACATGTGGTGACCGCAGAGTCTCCTGCAGTCGCCTAAAAAGTCGCCTAAGTGGGACAGGCCCATAAGAGAAGAATTTAAGCAGACATGGCCTGTATCGCTTTAGTTTAGAATCATGAGAGATAACCTTATTGAAATGCAAAATTCTTACAGAACTTGGCAGGGTGGATGCAAGGATGATGGTTCCCATGACGGTGGTGTCCTCCATTCAGGACCGAGAATGAGAAGATATTTCATCATCCAAATAGAAACATAGAAAATAGGTGCAGGAGTAGGCCATTCGACCCTTCGAGCCTGCACCGCCTTTCAATATGATCATGGCTGATCATCCAACTCAGTATCCTGCACCTGCCTTCTCTCCATACCCCCTGATCCCTTTAGCCACAAGAGCCACATCTAACTCCCTCTTAAATATAGCCAATGAACTGGCCTCAACTACCTTCTGTGGCAGAGAATTCCACAGATTCACCACTCTCTGCGTAAAAAATGATTTTCTCATCTTGGCCCTAAAAGACTTCCCCCTTATCCTTAAACAGTGACCCCTTGTTCTGGACTTCCCCAACATTGGGAATAATCTTCCTGCATCTAGCCTGTCCAACCCCTTAAGAATTTTGTAAATTTCTATAAGATCCCCCCTCAATCTTCTAAATTCTAGCGAGTACAAGCCGAGTCTATCCAGTCTTTCTTCATATGAAAGTCCTGCCATCCCAGGAATCAGTCTGGTGAACCTTCTCTGTGCTCCCTCTATGGCAAGAATGTCTTTCCTCAGATTAGGAGACCAAAACTGTATGCAATACTCCAGTAGAACCTCCCTGCTCTTATACTCAAATCCTTTTGCTATGAATGCTAACATACCATTTGCTTTCTTTACTGCCTGCTGCACCTGCATGCCTACTTTCAATGACTGGTGTACCATGACACCCAGGTCTCGTTGCACCTCCCTTTTTCCTAATCGGTCACCATTCAGATAATAGTCTACTTTCCTGTTTTTGCCACCAAAGTGGATAAGCTCACATTTATCCACATTATACTGCATCTGCCATGCATTTTCCCACTCACCCAACCTATCCATGTCACCTTGCAGCCTTGCAAATGGTAATGAAACTTTGGATTCTCCCCCCAGGCAGAGTTACTTAGTGTATTTGAGAAAGAGATTTTGCACGATAAAGTAAACCATCCCTGAAGTAAAAAAATATCAGCCATTGATGTAAATTAAAGGAGGTGTAGACACACGGACCAAATGGCCTACTACTGCTTCTGATGATGTTAATGTTCTGAGCTAAACCAGCACAGAATTAGAGATGTCACGAGCGGCATGGCAACAGTTTACTGGGAATTGTCAGCTTTAAGACTTCGGCAAGTCTAAAATAAAAGCAACTTTTGTCAATGACTCAGTCAATTTCTGGAGACGTGCACAATGCAGCAAGCACTCTCTTTCAGTCTTTATGTCAGTCTTTCATCTAGCATCAATAATGCCACAAATTCAGGCTCAGCTATTTAGAGCGATTGGATCTGAACACATTGCTATCTTCGTGGTCAAAGAGTCAGTCAATTCAAACACACCCCATTTATATTATGGATCCAAGTATAATGGATGGGATTCTATAGGATCAGCAGATTTATTTTCTGTCAACTATTTCATTTAAACTTCACAGAAAATTCAGCAGCAACAGAACACTGTCTCACAATGAAGTTACATTCATGCCTTTGTCAGGCATGCACGGTTCGTGAGCGGGAACCAGGGTAGTTAGAGCAAAGACACAGTGCACACTGCCCCCGAATGGGTGAGTTGGAGGTTTGTGTGGAGCTCCAGCATTGTGGATAGTCCAAACAATACAAATTACCTGGGTTGTATGGCATTTTCAGCATTAACAACTCTTCCAGCTTAAAACAAAAACACAACATGCAAGGTATGCCATTATGTCTACCTTAACATATATAGCACTTTTTGAATGAAGCAAACACCTCAATGCATGACCAAAGCACAAATCAAGGACAAACCAAAAGTTTGCAAAGAGCATTGGAGGAGTCGCAGAGGAAAGGCTCAAGTTTTGGGATGATTTCCAAATATTGGGCCCAGGCAGCTAAAAACACAGCTGTCTGGGAGGAAGAATGTCCACTGGGGATTTACAAGGGGCTGGAAGGGGAAGAGAATCTTTTTTTGGGGAATTTATTTTCCCCTGGCACTGTTCTGCTTCAGCCTCTCAAAGACTGTCCAACATTAACTAGCACCCCAAGTTTACCCTGGTGACCTCCTTTGTGAGGTGCGCTAGTAACAGCGATTAGATCTTTCTTCCGTCATCACTGCTAAAATGAGATGAGCTGAATTAGCAGGGACATATTATTCCTGGATTTCACTTTAACCAAGATTCAGAACCAAAAAATGAAGAGAGCGCCAACTTGTTTATTAGAAGGTGAAAGACCCCTTTTGGTCTAAACAGTAGAACGTAGTCAATATGTAGAAAGTACATCACTGAAACCACATGAAAACATCTGATTGATCCTGAGCTCAGAGAAGGCATCAACTTTATTTTGCAACAACAACAATTCAGATTTTTACGCTAACCAACATAATTAAATATCTCAATGCACTTGAGCAGCATCAGAAAAAAATGACAGAAGAGAGGCAAAATAGTGCAGGTAACTAAATGCTCGGACAGAGTGTTTTAGGTAACACCGTGAAGGAAGAGGTATGCGATGAGAACTCATGGCCCAGGTGGCTAAAGGTGTGGCTGTAATGTCTGAAACATACAAGGAACCAGAACTACCGATCCTATTCACTGGAACTGGACCATCTACCATCTATTACAGTGGGAACTCATTTCTAATCCAAACTGGGCAATTTCAGTCTTGCCCCCATTGGAAATCTACTTGCCAAAGTTTTGCTCATCCAACTAATTCATTAATATCTTCTTTAATTTACTTCTCATACCTGTACTAAAATATCGCCACCTTTATGTAATTGATAGGTTAAATTAGTTCATGTCCATAAGTCATAGCAGTTGAAGGATTAGGAATGAGGTTTTGACCCCTTGAGTCTACTCTGCTATTCAATCATGGCTGTTCTATCTTTCCCTCTCAACCCCATTCTTCTGCCTTTTCCTCATAACCTATGACACCCTGAATAAACACCCACCAATCTCCACTTTAAAAATACTCAAAGACATGACCTCCACAGCTGTCTGTGACAATGGACTCTACTGATTCACTAAACTCTGGCGAAAGAAACTCCTCATCTCCTTTCTAAAGATGCGTCCTTTTGTTCTGAGGCTATACCCTCTGATCCTAGACTCTCCAATAGTGGAAACATCCTCTCCACATCCACTCTATTCATCCTTCACTATTCTCTACGTTTCAGTGAGGTCCCCCCCCCCCCCCTTCCTAAACTCCAGCGAGCCCCGACCCAGTGCCGCAAAACGCCCATCCTATTTTAACCTATCCATCCCTGGGGTCATTCTTGGAAACCTCTACTGGACCCTCCCCCTTCACTATTCTCTACGTTTCAGTGAGGTCCCCCCCCCCCCCCATTCTTCGAAACTCCAGCGAGCGCAGACCCAGTGCCGCAAAACGCTCATCATATGTTAACCTATTCATTCCTGGGGTCATTCTTGGAAACCTCTACTGGACCCTCTCTAGAGCCAGCACATCCTTCCTCAGATATGGTGTCCAAAATTGCTCACGATATTCCAAATGTGGCCTTACCAGCAACTTAAGGTCTCAACATTACATCCCTGTTTTTGTATACAAGCCCTCTTGAAATAAATGCTCGCATTGTGTTTGCTTTCTTTCCTACTGATTCAACTTGCAGATTAACATTTTGGGAATCCTGCACCAGCACCCCCAAGTTCCTTTGCACCTACAATTTTTGGATTCTCACCCCATTTAGAAAATAGTCTACATCTTTATTCCTACTACCAAAATGCATGACTCCACACTTTGCTACACTATATTCCATCTGCCACTTCTCTGCCCACTCTCCCAGCTGTCCAATTCCTTCTGCAGAGTCCCTGCCCCTCCACCTATTTTTGTATCATCTGCAAACTTTGCCACAAAGCCTTCAATCCCCTCATCCAAATCACTAATATACAACGGCCCCAGCACCAACCCTTGCGGAACTCCACTAGTTACTGGCAGCCAACCAGAAAAAGTCCCCTTTATTGCCACTCTTTAGCTTCTGCCATCCAGCCAACCTGCTTCCCTCTAATATTGCAGGCGCTCATCTTGTTTTGCAGCCTCACCGTATCAAAGGCTTTCTGAAAATCCAGGTAAACAACATCATTGACTGTCCTTAGTCTATTGTGTTATTGACTTCCTCAAAGAATTCCAACACATTTGTCAGACAAGATCTCCCCTTCACAAAATCATGCTGGCCAGCCCATTTTATCATGTGCTTCTAAGTAATCCAAATAGTGGACTCCAAAATCCAACCAACCACTGAAGTCAAGTTTCCCTTCTTTTGACTCTCCTTTCTTGAACAGTGGAGTAACATTTGCAAATTTCCAGTCCTCTAGGAGCACTCCTGACAAGTACTTCTTGAAAGATCACTATTAATGCCTCCACAATCTCAAAACTATCCCTTTCAGAACCGTGTGGTGTAGTCCATCTGGTCCAGGCGTCTTATCCACTTTAAGCCTTTCAGCTTGCCAAGCACTTTCTCCTTAGTAAAAGCAACTCCACTAACTTCTGCCTCCTGATGCTCTTAAATTTCCGCATGTTGTTGGTGTCTTGCACTTATTCAATTTGTCACCATTTCTTTATTCCCCATGACTACTTCTCCAGCATCATTTTCCAGCGGTCCAATGTGCACTCACCTCTCTTTTACTCTCAATATAGCTGAAGAAGCTTTTGCTATGGTCTGTCATTCCTGCGAGGGTCCCTTTCCAACCAACTTTAGCCAGCTCCTCCCTCATACTTCTGTAGTTACCTTTACTGAACACTAATACTGACACATCCAATTTCATCTTCTCAGTTTCAAACTGCAGATTGAATTTTACCATACTATGGTCACTACCTCCTTGTGGTTCCTTCACCTCAAGCTCCCTAATCAAATTGGGTTTAATTACACAAGACCAAATATAGAATTGCCTTTTCCCAAGGAGGCTCAACCACAAGCTGCTCCAAGCAGCCATCTTGTAGGCATTCCACAAATGCCTTCTCCTGCGATCCAGTACCAATCTGATTTTCCCAGTCTACCTGCATATTGAATTCCCCTATGACCACTGTAACATTGACTTTCTTACATACATACCGATTGTGTCTCCAGAAGTAATTGGTACCCTACTCCCTGGCCATTGTTCGGAGGCCTGTATATAACTCCCATTTGGGCATTTTTACCCTTGCATTTTCTTAACTCTACCCGCAAGGATTCTACATCTTCTGATCTTCTGTCATCCCTTGCTAAGGATTGAATTTCATTCCTTTCCATCAGAGCCACTCTACTTCCTTTGCCCACCTGCCTGTCTTTTCGATAGAACATGTATCCTTTGGTGTTCAGCCCCAGCTCTGATTTGTTCAACCTACAGCCCCCACTATTTACTTTAAAGCCCTCTCCACAGCCATAGTTATGTGGTTTGCCAGAACCCAGGTCTCAGCTGGATTCAAGTAGAGTCCTTCCCATCAGAACATCTCCCTCCTTCCCCATTACTGATGCCAATGTCCCATAAATTCAAACTCACTTCTCCCACACCAATCCTTGAGCTAAGCATCCAACTCTTTAATATTCTTGACCCTATGCCAATTTGCTTGTGGCTGAGGTAGCAATCCAGAGGTTATTACCTTTGGATTCTGCCTTTCAATTTAGTCCCTAGCTGCTCAAATTCCCTCAGCAGAACTGCTTAGTTCTCCTAGTCATTGGTACCCACATGGTTGATGATGACTGGATATTTCCCCTCCCACTCCAAACGGCACTTACTGCGAGTCTGAAAGTCTCCATTCCAAATTGTTTGTGACCACAATCATTGTTTCTCCAATACAACTGTAGAAAATAGACAATAGGTGCAGGAGTAGGCCATTCGGCCCTTTGAGCCAGCACCGCCATTTAATGTGATCATGGCTGATCATCCCCAATCAGTACCCCATTCCTGCCTTCTCCCCATTTCCCCCGACTCCGCTATTTATGAGCCATATCTAGCTCTCTCTTGAAAGCATCCAGAGAAGCTGCCTCCACCGCCCTCTGAGGCAGAGAATTCCACACTCAAAACTCTCTGTGAGGAAATGTGTTTCCTCGTCTCCGTTCTAAATGGCTTACTCCTTATTCTTAAACTGTGGCCCCTGGTCTGGACTCCCCCAACATCGGGAACATGTTTCCTGCCTCTAGCGTGTCCAAAACCTTAACACTCTTATATGTTTCAATGAGATACCCTCTCATCCTTCTAAACTCCAGAGTGTACAAGCCCAGCTGCTCCATTCTCTCAGCATATGACAATCCCGCCATACCAGAAATTAACCTTGTAAACCTACGCTGCACTACCTGAATAGCAAGAATGTCCTTCCTCAAATTAGGGGACCAAAACTGCACGCAGCACTCCAGGTGTGGTCTCACTAGGGCTCTGTACAACTGCAGAAGGATCTATTTGCTCCTATTTTCGACTCCTCTTGTTATACAGGCCAACATGCCATTCGCTTTCTTCACAGCCTGCTATTCCTGCATGCTTACTTTCATAGACTGGTGTACAAGAACCCCCAGATCCCGTTGTACCTCCCCTTTTCCCAACTTGCCGCCATTTAGATAGTAACCTACCTTCCTGTTCCTGCTACCAAAGTGGATAACCTCACATTTATCCGCATTAAACTTAATCTGCCATGCATCTGCCGACTCCCCCAACCTATCCAAATCACCCTGCATTCTCATAGCATCCTCCTCACAGTTCACACTGCCACCCAGCTTTGTGTCATCTGCAAATCCCTTCATTCAAATCATTGATGTATATTGTAAATAGCTGCGGTCCCAGCACCGAGCTTTGCGGTACCCCATTAGTCACTGCCTGCCATTCTGAAAGGGACCCGTTAATCCCTACTCTTTATTTCCTGTCTGCCAACCAATTCTCTATCCATGTCAGTACTCTACCCCCAATACCATGTGCTCTAATTTTGCCCACTAATCTCCTATGTGGGACCTTATCAAATACTTTCTGAAAGTCCAAGAACACTACATCCACTGGCTCTCCCTTGTCCTTTTTCCTCAAATAATTCCAGAAGATTAGTCAAGCATGATTTCCCTTCGTAAATCCATGCTGACTTGGACCGATCCTGTTACTGCTATCCAAATGTGCCGCTATTTCATCTTTCATAATTGATTCCAGCATCTATCCCACCACTGATGTCAGGCTAACTGCTCTATAATTCCCTGTTTTCTCTCTCCCGCCTTTCTTAAAATGTGGGATATCATTAGCTACGCTCCAATCCACAGGAACTGATCCTGTGTCTATAGATGGTTTGATTTAAAGTATTTTAAGGCATTTAAACAGGTTTATGGATAGGGAAGATTCAAAGGGATATGGACCAAGCACGGGCAAATAAGACTGGATTAGATGGACACTTGGTTAACATGGACAAGTTAAGCCAAAGTGTGTGTTTCATGCATGCAGTGGCTATTTGATATCTTGTGCTCCTGTTTGGTAGTTCTTTTTTTTTTTTTGCTCCTTCTATTCATCCCAGGTGTCAGGATCTGGATTAGATTTTGCCTTTTGTATCATTCATACTGACACAGTTGTCAATGTTATGATGCATGGAGTGAAGCAAAGATTCCCAACCTGGTTGAAATTATTTTCCAGCCCACAGGAGTGCTGAGTCTAACTTTCTCATAAACAAGAGATTAAACTGAGGTCAGAATTAAACTAATCTGTCTCATTATGAACATTAGATATTTCATATGCTGATCAAAAGAGTGAAAAGCACTTTTGGTGTCCTTGCACCATCATTCTTCTCAGCAATAACAGATTGAAAATCACTTATCTCATTTGTATCACGTGGTACTTTGCAGTGGGGGAAACTGGCTGGACCAGTTACTTACATTTCAATCACAATTATAACATCAATAAAGTACTTGGAAACATGAGATGATGCAAATGCTCATGAAATGACAAGCAAAAGGAAAGTTGAGTGAGTTTGCTTTATGAGCAAGATTTGAACACCTTCAAATGTATGTATTTAAAGAACCAGAACTGGAGTCTGGGGCCTGTGCTCAGCCAAGACAGTGGGGATTGGAGCAGTGAATGAGGATGGGGATCAGGGGTCAGGGGAGACAATCAACTGGGCTGGATAGCAAGCACCAGTGTTGCCTTCATTCATATTACTCTGCATTCATGGCTCATCTTTAATCAAGCTTCCAACCACCTTAACAACCATTTCCCATACTCAAGTATCAACCTCTATACAATGCTTTCCTGTGAAACACCTCTCCGATCGATCATTGCTGAACAACAAATAGCAGTTATGTTACACCTATAAAAGGTACTAAACCTTAACATTTTACAGAAGAATTAGCAAAAACATTCTGAACACATGATCAAATATCAGGTGAAAAAGCAAATACAAACTGCTGGAGGAAGAAACTCAGTAACTCAGGCAGCAACAATGTAGGGAAATGGGCAGACATTTTAGATCAGGGCCTTCTTTCGGACTGGACAATGTTTTGAATCAGGCCCCTTCACTCCAAAGAATGGTCCCTACTCAAAACATCATCTGTCTATTTCCCTCCATAGATGATGGCTGGCTTGCTGAGTTCCTCCAGCACTTTGTTTTTAGCTCAAGGTTTCAGCATCTGCAGTCTCTTGTTCAGTTTAGTTTATTGTCACGTATACCGAGGTACCGTGAAAAGCTTTTGTTGCGTGCTAACCAGTCAGCAGAAAGACAATACATGAATGTGTCAGTCACCGGGAAAAAGAGATAGGTTCACAGGAGGGGTTTTTGGAAGCTCTTAGCAGCAGAAGGCAGAACAATGAAATTCTGTCCTCACCCTCTTTCACTACTCCAACTCCCCTATTTCCCATATTCCACCCTTACCCACCTACTGTACCCTTCCACCCACTATCCCTCCTACATTTCTACATTTCACTCCTCATCTTCCTACCTTAACAAATTCCACATCTGCATCCTTTTGTCTCCACTTCACCTCCAGTCAAGGTAACCATCTCCACCCAACTACTAATCGCCATTCATAACCTGACTCCATCTTTCATTTGCCAGTTCTTGCCCCACCCTTTCATGTCACTTATTTTTACCAGATTTCTCTCCTCAACTCCATCAATCTGAAAATGTAACACCTGTCCCTATACCTCCTCCCTCGACTCCATTCAGGGACCTTGACATTCTTTCCAGGTGAGACAGATGTTCAAATGCACCTCCTCAAACCTCATCTACTGCATCTGGTATTCCCAATGTGGGCTCCTGTACATTGGCAAGAACAAAGATAGACTCAGCGACTGTTTCTCTGAACACTTACCCTCGGTCTGTGAAGCCTTCAGGATCTTCCGATTGCTAACCACATAAACTCCCCTTCCAATACTGACCATTCTGTCGTGGGCCATCTCCATTGCCGGAGTGAGGCCACATGTGGACTGGAGGAACAGCATCTCATATTCCGCTTGGATAGGTTACAACCCAGCGGAATGAATGTTGAATTCTCCAATTTTAAGTAACTTCTACAGTCACCTCCCTCCCCCTCCTTCTTTCTTCGTCTCTTTTTTAAAGAAGTTCTTCTTCCACTTCACCTCTACTAGATTATCAATAATATTTCAATTTTATGTTTAAGAAAACAACAAAAGCTGTGATTCAGTGATATATGTTTGAAGTTTCCCAGTGAGCTGGAGTGGTCAATGAGTGCATCCTTCTCAACTTGGACAGCTGCCTTTCGCAATGAAACCTCAGAGCATTACACGAAGGTGAACGCACGTGGAAATGAAAGTACAACAATTAGGGCTGATGTAGTGAGCTCTATGATCTTTGGTAGTGACCACATGGGGTCGTCTTTAATCACTTGTCTTGACATGGATGGATGGTTGGCATTTGGGATCGCCACAATAGGGAAATATCCAATGATCGGACAACTCTGAAGATTGTGATTAAAATCCTGCTTTAAAGGCACCTTTACACTCGCTATCTATACTCTGCATGCATTATACCACCCGCCTTTAAAATGACACACTTCCAAATCAATGCGAGCCATCTTCCAGGACCTTAATCATTGCAGTAATTGAGTGTTTTTTAAGAACGTATAAACTATACGCCAACGCAAATCCTGGGTAAAGTCACGCGAAACTCGATAGATTGAACATAAGTATATCAGTTACCGCACTTTGCTCCATACGAAATGAACCCTTTAGCCTTACAGCTTCTCTCTGGGCTACAAGAGTTGAGAAACTCATTCACAATTTGTACCCGGTCACCGAATGAAAAAGCTCCGTCAACTTACCTGAGAACAACCCTTTGCTGATGAATGAAGAGCAGTCCTCTCACCATTTGCCTGACTCCACACACGATCGCATGCTCCACCTGAACTCCTGAATGTTTGGGGGTTTCCCAGCTAGACGTTCACCCTTTCCATTGGCGCAGGGTGAATCACATTTTTCCATAATATCGGCCAATGCCACGATAAGGGATCGTCTCCAAGCTTCACACGGGATGGAAATGAGGCAGCGTTTCCAGCTCTCGGTCCCAATATTGTTTTGCTGCTCAAAGCCTAGAGAAACCAACAAGACTTGGCGTAAGGAGTCGCAGATATAAACTTATATTCTTTAAAAAGGAAAAACGGTTTTCGAAGATTGAGCAACATACAAAATCCCTGTTTGCCTTGGAGTGGAGTGGAGTTGCGAAGAGGTACAGTGGAAGAGAGGGTCCCGGCTGAGGCATAGAGTCGGGGAAGATAGTTCAGGTAAACTAGGTGGATTGCAAACCCGTTAGTTTGCCACTACTACCAGCACAGAGGCGGCATGCAAGGTTTTAGACCACGAAGGGCCGGGACCCATGAACATTGAAAATACACAACTTGCTGGAGTAACTCATCAGGCAAGGCGACATCTCAAGAGAACATGGATAGGTGACGTTTCGGGTCGGGACCCTTCTTCATATTTGCAGTCACTTGCGTCTGGATTGATAACACATTGACAAAACACATTTAAACTACATGCACCAAAGGGCACACCCAAATATAGCCACGATTAACTCATCGTGTCGGCCTAGTTGATTTAGTAGGAACTGACATAAACATATTTGTAACAATTAGTGAAGCTCACTGTAAAGGACACTGGGTAGAGAAGGGTACTTTGGAGACGCTCCCTTGGATTGCTACCGCTCCTATTTTCCCAGAAGTGATGCCGACTTTTCGACATTACATGCCACGGGGAAATTGCAGAGATCAGAGTTGCGGGAAGCTGTCACAGTGGCCGCGCCCCCCGGTCTCTGTCACAGTCACACAACATGTAGAGTAGATTAAGTGTTCAAGAAGGAACTGCAGATGCTGATAGATCGAAGGTACACAAAATTGCTGGAGAAACTCAGCGGGCGCAGCAGCATCTATGGAGCGAAGAAAATAGGCGACGTTTCGGGCCGAAACCCTTCTTCAGATCTGTCTGGAGAAGGGTTTCGGCCCGAAACGTCGCCTATTTTCTTCGCTCCATAGATGCTGCTGCACCCGCTGCGGTTCTCCAGCAATTTTGTGAATACCATGTAGAGTAGATGAACAATTAGACACGTTACAAGACAAACTCAACCTATGCCCCGTCCCGCCAGCCCAGCCTCCAAATAGTGCAGCTCGGCCCAGACTTGCGAGCAGCCTCCCGGATAACACCCTGCTTACTTGTTTGCCCGTCTTTAGCCGTGGCTCGGCCCGCGAAACTCTTTGAGAGCTCCCACGCCCATCGCCGTGACGCCTGGCTGGCTTGGGAGTATCATATATTTTAGTTTTAAAAGAATTGCAATTAAGGTCACAAAACTGTAATTCCCATACCGGGAGTCGAACCCGGGCCGCCTGGGTGAAAACCAGGAATCCTAACCGCTAGACCATATGGGAACGGCTATCAGAAAGCGACTGCCAACCTACACCAGGCTGGGGAGTGTGTTGCAACATTTCCTTTTGAAGTTTGATTGATTCTTGGGTCCGAAGGCAAAGAGTGCCTACTAAAACCAACTCTTGGTTACAAAGAAACTTCACGCACTGGGTCAATGCTACGTTAACAAGAAGTCAGCCAGCAACCGTGCACCACTATTTTCATGACCTGCTGTTTCTCAGCCCGGGCTACTCAGAAATGAGTAGCTACTTAATTGACACAGACATTGTGCTATTTGACTCCTGGATTACTCTCACCGGTCAGTAAGCAAGTCCCGACCACAGTCTCAAGTTCTT
The DNA here is from genome assembly GCF_028641065.1 of Leucoraja erinaceus. NCBI lineage: Eukaryota > Metazoa > Chordata > Chondrichthyes > Rajiformes > Rajidae > Leucoraja > Leucoraja erinaceus. The sequence continues at coordinate 36,067,324 of NC_073388.1, forward strand.
GACAAAACCACTGTTTAAAAGTTCAAGACTTTTCACATTACAAGATTCAGAGAGAAACTGAAAGGTTGTCGACGGGATACATTGTAATGACAAATCACATTGTGCTTATATATCAGGGTGTCATTTTCCAACAGCTCCACTTAAATATGTGAATTTTATTTTTCTTTAAAGAATAAAATTTCCAGTCTTGTTCCTGGATGGTAGGAGTCATTTGCAACTCTGCTGTTGTGGTATGTATACACCAGTTGCTCCAGCTGGAACCTTTTCGGTGGATTGCTAAATTGCAGTAGAACTGTAGGGGGCATTGCAGCTGATCTAAGCATTGCTTTCAACCCCCAACCAAATATACAAAAGCACCTGTGGCAGACCTGAAGATAGCTGAATAAAGGGTAATGGGGTGGACATAAGAGGAAAATTAGAAATCACAAAATAATGCTTGATGAAATAACACTTTAATAAATTATACAAGGTGATTGTATTTCATTTGAGTCTAATTAATAAAACAGCAAGAGATAGTCCAAGGTAGACACAAAATGCTGAGGTAACTCAGCGGGTGCAGCATCTATGGAGAGAAGGAATGGGCGATGTTTCGGATTGAGACCCTTCTTCAGATTGATGTCAGGGGAGGGGGTGGGACAAAGATAGAATTTAGGCGGAGACAGTAACAGGGCTGCCAACATTGGGTGAGAGTTGGGAGTGAGAAATTGTGAGAGACCAAGCCCGAGGGAGCGTAGCGAGCATGATGGGGGGGGGGGGGGGGGGGGGGGGGGGGGGGGGGATGTGGGAGGGGGGGTGTCCCTCGCCGGGTACCCCCAAGGCCAGTGATCAGTGATCGCTCAGCCCCCTCACTTTCAAAAACGCTCCGCGGCCCCTGGTTCAGATGGAGAGCACTGCCAGATGTGAGCGGGGAACTGAGGTCAGTTGTCCGTGATGTCTGGATCCCAATTCTCAGCGCTTCGTGTTTCGGAGTTGGCTAATGTTATTGATATGTAATTAGCCTGATTTGTGATTAGTTGACAAAACCTTAATTTATTAATCCGGAATATCCAGGGGGGTGGAATAAGTGTAATATTAAAATGACATGCAAGGTGTCAGGCTGTCTGTCACAACATACAGCCGCGATAACCCATTATTTCCTCAGTTAAATATTGGGAAGGTTGCACTATTGTCATTTGCCACTCAACTATTATGTTTGTTTACCTCACTGACTATTTCTAACCACCCCCAACTTATTTTGACAGGTTGACTACATTATACCTCCACCATGCATGAATGCTTCAAAATCAAATGGTCAAGTTTTATTGCCATATACTCAAGCATAGAAACATAGAAAATAGGTGCAGGAATAGGCCAATCGGCCCTTCGAGCCAGCACTGCCATTCAATATGATCATGGCTGTTCATCTAAGATGAGTACCTCTTTCCTGTTTTTTTCCCCATATCCCTTGATTTCGCTAGCCCCGAGAGCTAAATGTAACTCTCTTGAAAACATCCAGTGAATTGGCCTCCACTGCCTTCTGTGCCAGAGAATTCCACAGATTCACATATTTCTGGTTGAAGAAAGTTTGTCCTCATCTCAGTCCGAACTGGCCTACCCCTAATTCTTAATGTGTGACCCCTGGTTCTGAACCCCCAACATCGGGCACAATTTTCCTGCAGTTACAGTAAGTGAAAATCTAGCAGGCAAGCAGGATGCTTTCTCCAACCACCCCCATTTGAAGGCCACTATCTTCCACCGCTTCTACCCAGTGCTTGGTACCTACTTCCAACAGCCACTGGTTGTCCTCCAGGATGCACCGAGCCGCAGCCTGGTCCATGCCGGTCACCAGGGCAAATTCGGCACAGAGACTCTCACGGCAGCGGCGCAACATTTCCGACGCCTCCGTCGGCCCGGGGCTCTTGCACTGAGGCCGCTCCATGGCAGCAGCTGCAGCGAGCGACTCGCCAGCCTGGCTCCCCGTCCGCATCTGCCCCCGCCGCTCCTTCTGCTTCCATCCTTCTTCCGCTCCGGCTCTCCAACACTCGTGGCCCATGCAGTTGATAGTTTTGAATTTCTCATTGATCAGCGTGAGAGCGTGAGAATTGGGCGAAATGCGTGAATCTCACGCTCAATGCGTGAGAGCTGGCAGCTCTGCAGTAAGACTGGTGGGAGATCTGGGAAGGAGAAAGGGAAGGAGAGAGAAAGCAAGGATTATCTGAAGTAGAGAAGTCAATGTTCATACCGCTGGAGTGTAAACTACCCAAGCAAAATATGAGGTGCTGTTCCTGCAATTTGCACTGGGCATCTGACAATGGAGGAGGCCCAGGACAGAAAGGTCAGATTGGGAATTTGAGGGGGAGTTGAAGTGCTGGGCCACCGGGAGATCAGATAGGTTAAGACAGACTGAGCGTAGGTGTTCAGCAAAATGATCACCGAGCCTGCGCTTGGTTTCGCCGATGTAGAGAAGTTGACACCTGCAACAGCGGATACAGAAGACGACAATAGACAAATGACGTTGGAGGAGGTGCAAACAACCTCTGCCTCACCTGGAAAAACTGTTTAGGTCCTTGGATGGAGTCGAGGGGGGGAGGTAAAGGAACAGGTGGAGCATCTCCTGCGGTTGCAGGAGAAAGTACCTGGTGAAGGGATGGTTTGGGTGGGAAAGGACGAGTTAACCAGGGAGTTATGAAGCGAACGGTCTCTGCGGAAAGCAGAAAGGGGTGGAGATGGGAAGATGTGGCCAGTTGGATCCCGTTGGAGGTGGCGAAAATGTTGGAGGAATATATGCTGTATATGACGGCTAATGGGGTGGAAGGTGAGGACAAGGGGGACTCTGTCCTTGTTACGAATGGGGGGGAGGGGGAGCAAGAGCAGAGCTGCAGTATACCGAGGAGAGCCTCATCTATAGTCGAAGAGGGGAACCCCCGTTCCTAAAAGAATGAGGACATCTCCGATAACCTAGTATGGAACACCTCATCCTGGGTGCAGATGCGGCATAGACCGAGGAATTGGTAGTAGGGGATAGAGTCTTTACAGGAAGCAGGGTGGGAAGAAATGTAGTCAAGATAGCTATATAAGTCAGTAGGTTTATCGTGGATGTCGGACAATGGTCTGTTTCCTGTGATGGAGACAGTGAGATCTAGAAACGGTAGGGAGATGTCGGAGATGGTCCAAGTGAATTTGAGTGCAGGATGGAAATTAGCGATGAAATTGATGGTCAGGGAGTTCTGCATCGGTGCAGGAGGTAGCACGAATGCAGTCGTCAATGTAGAGGAGGTAGAGATCCGGGTTAGGGCCAGTGTACGCCTGGAACAGGGATTGTTCGACGTACCCTACAAAGAGACAGGCATAACTAGGGCCCATGCGAGTGCCCATAGCTACGCCTTGGATCTGGATGAAGTGGGAGGAGTCGCAGGAGAAATTGTTCAGGGTAAGGGCCAGCTCTGCTAGCCGGAGGAGTGTATTGGTGGATGGAAATTGGCTGGTTCTGTGGTCGAGGAAGAATCAGAGGGCTTTAAGACCCTCCTGGTGTAGAGTGTAGTGATGGAGGTGTAGAGTGACTGGACATCCATAGTAAAGATGAAGGAATGGGGGCCTGGAAACAGAAGTTATTGAGGAGCCGAATAGCGTGTGAGGTGTCTTGGACATAGGTAGGGAGGAATTGGACCGGGGGGATAGGATGGAGTTGAGATATGTTGAAATCATTTTGGTGGGGCATGAACAAGCAGAAATAATGGGTCTGCCAGGACAGTTCTGTTTGTGGATTTTGGGGAGAAGATAAAATCGGGTCATGCGGGGCTGGGGAACGATAAGGTTGAAGGCTTTGGAGGGCAGAGACCCGGAAGTGATGAAGTCAATAATGGTGCTTGAGATTAAGGCCTGGTGCTCATCTGTGGGGTCATGGTCCAAGGATAATTAGGAGGAGGTGGCTGAGAGTTGTCGCCTGGCCTTGCCTGGTATAGGTTAGCACGCCAGACCACCATAGAACCTCCATTGTCAGCAGGGTTGCTGCAGAGGGCTGTACGTTCAGGGGGGGAGAGACTACAGTGAGTAAGGGGAGTGGAAAATTTGAGGCGGTTGATGTCCCGCCGGCAATTGGAAATGAAAAGGTCATAAGAAGGTAGAGGACTGATGGGGGGGGGGGGATTTGGTGGCCTTGGTTACAAGTTATCCACAGTTTTGAACTAAAAAAGAAATGGAGATTTGGTAGCCCTTATAATAAAGGATAAGGAGAGAGAGATCAGGGAGGAGTGTCTGTTTTGAAAAAGGGGTCAGAAACATTGTTGGGGGTGATTTAAAGGCCCCCATAAAGTACACAAGCCACGAGAATTAATCAAAGGATTAATTAATCAAAGAATCAAAGAGCTTGTCTACTAATCATAAAGGAATTTCATTTATCATACACGTAGGAGAAACTAAGTTGGCAAGGATTCTTCTGAAAGATGAGTTCATGAAATGGATTTGCGATAATTGCCAGGAATAAAACAAAATGCAATTAACCAATACATTTTGATCTGTCCATGTCTGGTGTGTTTGGTTTGTCAGGAAGCTCCTCATGAAGGATTTTCACAAAAAAAAAAGAAAATAATATAATTGAATTTCGCTGAGGCGGGAACTTCCCTCGAGCATGAAGGAGAGTTCCAATGACCTCATAGGACCTCCTAGGACCATGTGTCGACTATGCTGCGAGTTTCAGTCGAGGGCAAACTCTTCTAAACTCGCAGATTAGGTCGCCGCAGTGGAAGGGCCCCTTAACTTAGTGTGTCAGTCGACATCCATGGAGACGTAGAGAGGTGACATTTCGGGTCTGAACTCTTTTTCAGACTGATTGTAATAGTGGGGGGAAGGCAATAAAGGCATAGTCCACTTTTTAAAAGATTCAGAAATCGGAAGTGTAAAGGGACTTGGGAATGCCAGTGCAGGACTTCCAAAAGGTTAATTTGCAGGTCTAGTCAGCAGTAAGGAAGGCAAATGCAATGCTAGCATTCATTTTGAGGGGGCTAGAATATAAAAGCAAGGATGTAAATCTGAAGCATTAGAAGACGCTGGTGAAACTACATATAGAATATTGAGAGCCGTTTTACACCCTATATCTGAGAAGGGATGTGCTGATTTTGGAGAAGGTCCAGGGGAAGTTTACACGAATGATCCTGGGGATGATTGGGTTAACTCATGAGGACCATTTGAAGGCTCTAGGCCTGTACTCGCTGGAGTTTAGAAGGATCAGGGGAGATCTCATTGAAACCTACCGGATAATGAAAAGCCTAGACAGAGTGGATGTGGAGAGGATGTTTCCACTCGTGGGAGAGTCAAGAACCAGAGGGCACATCCATAGGAATGAAAGGATGTCACATCTAGAATGGAAATGAGGAGGAATTTATTTTACCAGAGGGCAGTGGACCTGTGGAATTCATTGCCACAGACTGCAGTGGAGGCCAAATCATTGGGTATTTTTAAAGCGGAGATTGATAGGTTCTTGATTACTAGTATTTTATTAATCAAGACATCAAAGATTACAGGGAGAAAGCAGGAGAATGGGGTTGAGGGTGAAAAACAGATCAACTATGATTGAATGGCGGAGTAGACTCGATGGACTGAATGGCCTAATACTACTTCTATATCTTATGGTCTTATAAACTGCTTTACCCACAGTAATAATTCTCTGGAATACACCTAAGAGGAGTGGTGGAAGCAGTCACTGATTGTTGTGCTATTCAACATCGACATAACATATTTTTCCTGTCTTATTCCTATAATCCTGAATTCTTCTCACATGCAGAATTCTATTAGCCTCTATTCTGAATGCCATCAAAGACTAAACTTCCACAGCTCTCTCATGTAGAATAGTCCAATGATTCATCGTCAACTGTGTGAATACATTTCTTCTCTCTTCAAACCCAAGCGACCTTCCTCCTAATTTTAAGACCGTGACAGTCACATGTAGAAGAGTGACCTGGAGAAAACATTATTAAGTAGCATGTGACTGGCATCTGGAATGCGGCACCATCAGATGTGCTGGCAGCAAGTGACCGCAACAACATTTCCTGCAATTACCTCTGTTTCCTGGTTCTTCAACCTCTCTGTATCCGCTCTTATGATGAGACTATACACTTCAGTGCCTTTAAGAGATTTTCTTTTTTCACTTATGTGTGGTTTGTTCTCCACACAATTAACTGGATTTACTTTTTAATCTCATTAGTCCCATTCTAATTATTATTTCCCTGTAACCTTGAAATTTACACATTGAACAATACAACACAGGAAAAGGCACTTCGGTCCACAATACCCATGCTGAATATAATGGCAAATAAATCAAATTCTCTCTGCCTGCACATGATTCATATCACTCCATTCCCTAGGTCTCCATGCGCCTGTCTTAAAGCCTTTTAAATGCCACAATTGTATCTGCCTCCACAGCCATCCCAAGCGGCACGTTGTGGGCACCCAGCATTGTCTGTGTACAGTACTTGTCCCGCACATCTCCTTTAAAGCATATACTTTCCAGTCCTTGACAACTTTATTCTGGGTAAAATGTTCTCACTTTCTACTTTATCTATGCGTCTCATAATTTTATATACTTCTATCAGGTAATCCTTCAGCTTCTGACTAATTTTCTCCCACGTGCCCACCAACTCCCCTTTGAAGACATGCAACCCCCAAATGCATCCTGTCTATTTTTGCTCTCACACTTCTCTGAGGAAGGACAATGATAGGATTTTGGCGGTCTCAAGAACGACAACTGTAGTTTTAAACTGATCTTTATTCAAAAGTTTGGTTTTCAGTACACAGGTTCTCGAGACACGTCTGGCCACGTCGGTGGTCAGCGCTGAACTAACCGCGCGAAAGCAAAACCGCGCGAAAACAAGCAGCCCCTGCCAAGTTACGTGACCGCGGCTTCCGAACGGCAGGTTCGATACCTGCGTGCGCCACTAAGCGCCGCTACAGGATTCCCCTTTTGTCTTCACTTTCCAGTTGATCATCCCACCTGCAATGAGATTCTAGCAACAGAAACGCTATGCTCCATTCTTCCCCTATGCTCCATTTGAAGGGAATGATCTCTCGACATTTCCCCAAGTCTATTCTTCCATTTCCATTTCCACCATTGGGAGAAGTATCTTCTCCCAATACTTTCCCCACAACTGCACCCTTTTAACCTATTCTTCCCCCAAATAGTCCTTTTAGATGGATTTACTTGCACTTGTTTTAAACTAGTGTACTGCAATCTGTGCTCACAATTGACAAACCAAATGCAGATTGGGTGAGACCTTTGCAGCACACAAGGCTGAACCAGAGTTTCTTGTCCTTTGTCACTCTGTCCTGCTCCATTTTCCACATCTTACAATTTCCTGATAAATCCCAACATAAACTCAATGAACTCAATGCACCTCATCTTCCATCTTCTTCAGGACTTCAGATTGAACTTAACAATTTCAAGTAACCACCTTTTTTTATTTATTTCTCTTCTCATCTGTGACAGTATCTTCCCCTTCAATTTATTTATTTCCCCTTTTCTGTCTCTAACTGGTTGTTTGTAAAGTTAGTTAGGTATAAGGTCCACAAGCAACACATGATGATCAATTCATTTGAAAATGATGCTAAATATAAAGAATGTGCCGAAACAGTATTCTGTTCAAATGTTGCGACATGTGAAAGGCCAAGACACAACAGCACTGATGCCGACTGACCCCTTGAGCCAATTTAAAGCCACCGCCGGGTTGGGTGCGAGGTCGCACACCGGGTCTTGGGGTTAGAGGTGCGTGCGCTCGCAGAAGTCCCGCGGGATTCTGCGCGGGCCGGTCCACCAGGACCGCATGAAGCCTCAGTTGAAGCGGAGCGGATGGCCATAATCGTGGACCCAATAACCACATTAGATCTGCTAGGAATGGGCTAATTAACCATATTAAATTAAAATAAGTATGGCCAGAAACCCTGATTAAGGGACAGAAAGAACAGAGGAGTGATTGCAACAACCAAAGGGCCACCATGATGATATTTATCACAGAATTTCAGCCAACTACTATAATGGCACCACTCAAGGACGGGTCTCCCGTCAGACAGCATGTGGAAAAAAGAAACTGACGACTGTGGACTGTGTTGATAGCGGATGGATAATCTTGACTCCATACGTTAGAGCAGACAGGGTTAACCATATTATGTAAAATAAGATGGCCAGAACCCTGATTAAGGGACAGAAAGAACAGAGGAGTGATTGCAACAACCAAAGGGCCACCATGATGATATTTATCACAGAATTTCAGCCAACTACTATAATGGCACCACTCAAGGACGGGTTCAGACAGCAAAAAAAGTAAACAAAGACGATAAGGAATGGTTGACTCCATAGAAGAGCAGACAGGGTTTGTTGTAAATGAGATATAAAATGCATTTTTGAAAGGAACTGGGGTATGATAGCTCTGTGAATTTGTAACTAGTTGGCAAAATACATGTAAAGTTTGAGAGAGTATGACCAGGAGCAGAACTTACCATCAAGCAGGCACGGGAGAGGGAAAATAAACCCGTGTCACAGTCAATTCAATGGCAAGGCTCCAAGGTCTTGAGGAACAGCCTGTGACTTGTCTAACCACCATGGGTGATGCACGATTGGCAGCCCCGCCAACAGTCTGTATGTATTTTCGTCTTTTTTTATTTTTTAGTGTGTGTTAAAAGCTCGTGTAAATGTTCTCCGGTTTGTTTTATGTGGGGGGAGGGGAAAACCTTTTTTTTCAGTTCTTACCTTGCTGAATATGTGATTACTTTTCGGATTGTGTCTCCGGTCGCTCTGTGGCCTACCATCGATGGAGCAGGAGGCCTCCTCGGACCGAACGTGGGCCCCACCGTGGGGCGTGGACAACTTCGGAGTTGGTCCCTTGCCTTGGATCACTCCACATGCGGACTTTACATCCGAGGCTTGCAATCTCGGGAGAGGCCGAGTCGGGAAAGTCCAACGTCGCGGAAGTTTCGACCAGCCCCGACGCGGGGTGCGATTGTCGGCGCTGGGAGCTGACATACCCCTGATGCAGGAGCTGATCACCCCGATGCGGTGGGCCAAAACGCCACCGGCTACGGAGTCAAGATCGTCCCATCAACAGAAGGCTCGAGGCCCCCGACCGCAGGAGAGCAAAGGGAAGAGATTTAACTTTTTTTCGCCTTTCATTACAGTGATGAATGTGGAGGAGTCACTGTGGTGGATGTTTATGTTAAAATGTGTTATGTGTGTTCCGTTGCTTTTTATTGTGTGACTGACTTGGCAAATTAAATTCCTCATATGTTGCAAAACATACATGGCTAATAAAGTATGATTGTGATTGTGATCCTTTCTTTGTCCTGCATCTAATTCTTCATGCATTTATGGGTTGCAAAACATCTACACACATGGCTAATAAACCGGGATTGTGATTGTGATCCTTTCTTTGTCCTGCATCTAACTTACAGTTCACTGCATTTCATGGGACTTATAACTGACAATGCATCTACACACTGTGGCATCGGGGAATAACACCGGGTTCAGCAGTGACAACACTGACGTTCACAGTAGGGTCAACTCACATGATATATTTTATTTACAGTGGTAAGAAAGTCAAGGACCGCAAGGGGTCGCTAAATGTAACGCCTCATACTTGTCTGAATTGAACTCTATTAACCATTCCTCAGCCCATCGCCCAGCTGACCAAGAACCTGCTGCAATTCTTTATAATTATCTTCACTATCTATGATATCACTTATTTTAGTGTCATCTGGAAACCTGTACATTCTCATCCAAATCATTGACATAGATAGCAAACACCAATCGGCCCAACTCCGTTCCGAGCACACACTAGTCACAAACCTCCAGTTCGCAAAACAGCCTTGCACCACCATCCTCTGCTTCCTCCCATGAAGCCAATTCTGTATCCAATTTAGTTTTAGTTTTAGAGATACCACGTGGAAACAGGCCCTTCGGCCCATGGAGTCTGCACCAACCAATGATCACCCATACACTAATTCTATCCAACACCTCAGAGACAATTTGCAGAAGCCAATTAACCTACAAACCTGCACATCTGTGGAATGTGAGAAGAAACTGGAGCACCCGGAGAAAACCCACCCAGTAGAAACTCCATAGAGACAGCATCCAAAGTCAGGATCAAACCTGGCTTTTTGGCACGGTAAGTCAACAACTTTATCGCTGCTGCCACTTTGCCGCCCTAATTAGTTAGCTCTCCGTGGATTCCATGCAATCTAACCTTCCAAAGTAGCCAACCATGCGGAACCTTATTAAAGTCCTCAATTAAGTCCATATAGACCACAGCTACGGCCCTGCTCACACCAACCATCTTCAAAAAACACTATCAAATTCATGAGACATAAACTCCCCACACAAAACCATGCTGTCTATGCCTAATCAACCTGTTTTTTCAAAATAAATAAATATATTATTCTTTAGAATCCAGTAACTTTCTAATCACAGATGTTAAGCTCACTAGGCTATAGTTCCCACATTTTTCTTTGCTGCTCTTTTAAAATGGGTCCAGCACGAATCTCTGAGGCACACACCACTTGTCACAGGCCACCACCATCCTCTGCTTTCTTCCATGAAGCCAATTCTTTATCCACTTAGTTAGCTCACCCTGGATCTCATGCAATTTAACATCCAGAGCAGCCTCCCATGCGGAACCTTATCAAAGGCCTTACTGAAGAATTATAAACTACGTCCACAACCCTGCTCTCATCAACCTTCTTATTTACATCTCCAAAAATCTCAATCAAATTTGTGAGACATGAACTACCATGCAATGGCAATCCTTCCGTTCTCTGGTACCTCACCCATGTCTGATGATAATTCATTCTCTAGCTTCCCAGTGTCCTTGATCTAATTGGCAACAGACCTGTCTACCTTCATATATATTGGGACATCCTGCATCTCCTTTACTGTAATATGGACCATCTTCAAGTCATCACCATTAACTTAATGTCTTTCTCCACATTAAAAACAGAAGAAATATTCATTTAAAACTCCCGAGGTTCCATGGGTGGATGACCTTGGGTTCTGAAGAGCATATTCCCCCTCATTACCCTTTGAGTGGAGGGAAAAAAAAAATTCACAGTACATCTGATGTATGGAATTACATTTTCTTCCATTTTGTTTTTTATAAATAATAATAATAATATAAACAAAATAACCCTAACCCACCCTCCCTAAACACCCCTTGGCAGCTTATTTTTTCACAATCCAATGATATCACAAAATCAAATGCACTTTTTAACAATAATAAAGTAACAAAACAGAATAAAGGCGGATCCCATCTCCACTTACTGTCAAGTGCCCTCAGTCAATAGGTAGTTCCTTTAGACCCTCAAAGTATGATAAAAAGGGTTCCCATTTCAAATAAAACTTTTTCACAGAATTTAATCTTTTCTAACCTTAAAAAAAACATGACATCTTCCAGCCAAGCAGCGGCAGATGGAGGAGTGGTAGATTTCCAGACCAGCAAGATTCTCCTACGGGTCAAAAGTGATGTAAATGTAATGATATCAGACTGGGTTGTATTTAAACCCAAGGTTTTATCTGTTACACCAAATACAGCTACAAGCGGGCAAGGTCTCACTGTCATCCCAAGGACTTCACTGATGGTTTTAAAAACCACTGCCCAGTAGTTAACAAGTTTGGGGCAAGGCCAGAATGCATGAGCTAGATTGGCTGGAGAGAATGAGCACCTGTCACAGCCAGCGTCCGTCCCTGGATATATGTTAGCAAGCCTGGCTTTGCATAAATTAACCCTGTGTAAAACTTTAAATTGTATGCCCCAATCTAGCACATGATGATGAGGAGTGGACTTTTTTCAGCACTTCTGTCCAGCGTTCCTCAGACAGATCCATACCAAGGTCATCCTCCCACCTAGCTTTAACTTTGTTCAGGTTTTGATCTCCTAAATACATCAATTGAGAATATACTGCAGAGATCAGTCCTTTATTTGCAAAGGTAAGAGTGAGTTTATCCAATACTGTGACAGGAGGGAGATCAGGCAACAAAAGAAATTTTTTCATGACAAAGTGGCGAACCTGAAGATATTTAAAGAAATGATTATGTGGGAGGCCATGTTTTTTGTGTAGGTAGTCGAAACTATCAAATATGTTGTTAGTGTATAAATCCTTAATGCACATAAGACCATTCAAACCCCACTGTCGAAAGGTTGAGTCAAGTGTAGAGGGGGGGAATAAATGGTTACTATGAATGGGACCCAGAACTGAAGCTGATGTAAACTTATAATGGCAACGAAATTGGTTAAAAATTTTGATGGTGGATAGTACGACAGGGTTGGATGTAAATCTAGAGGGTTTCAATGGCAGGGAGGAATATACTAAAGCTGGGAGAGACGAGGAGTAACAGGATTGTGATTCAAGCAGACACCAGTCTGCATCTGGTCGATGGAGCCAGAATAATATCTTTTGGATATTGGATGCCCAGTAATAATTAATAAAGCTAGGATGGCCCAGTCCACCTACATCACGACCTCTTTGGAGAGTGCACTTATTGACCTTTGGAACCTTGTTACCCCATATAAAGGAGGTTATAGATTGGTTAACTGTTAAAAAATGACTTGGGTAGGAAAACCGGAAAACATTGGAACAAGTAAAGAAATCTGGGAAGTACAGTCATCTTCACTGACTGCACTCTACCAGCCATAGTGAGTGGCAGACTACGCCATCTCTCAAAGTCAGCCTTCATTTGGCTAACTTGAGGCATGTAGTTAGCTGCAAACAGGGATGTGTAAAAAAGGGTGATGTGTATTCCTAAATATATAAAACCTTCTTGAGATATGGGAAAGGGCAGGGTTTCCTGTTGTATCTGTAGGGTTAGGTTGATGGGAAAGCATTTGCTTTTTTGGAGGTTTAGTTTATAGCCGGAAAAAGTCCCAAACTGATCCAACAAGGACACAATTGCAGGGCCACTGGCTGTCCGGTCACTCACATAAAGAAGAAGGTTGTTGGCATATAGAGACACACGATGTTCCCTGTTTCCTCTCCTAATGCCCTGGAATAATGTAGTTGACCTAAGTGTAATAGAGAGGGGCTCAATTGCAATCGCAAAAAGAAGCGGAGACAATGGGCAGCCTTGACGAGTGCCACGGGTTAATTGAAAATAATCAGATCGCAAATAATTTGTCTGTACACATGCTAAGGGTGAATGATATAATAGCTTAACCCAGGCTACAAATATTTTGCCAAATCCAAATCTCTCCAAGACTCTGAACAAATATGGCCACTCCACTCGATCGAATGCCTTCTCCGCGTCCAAAGAGATAACAGCCTCTGGGCGCGGAGAAGCACTGGGCGAATAGACCACACTGGCCAATCGGCGGATATTAGAAAAGGAATGACGATTTTTAATGAAACCTGTTTGATCTTCTGAGATTATTTTGTGAAGTTGGCATTCTAAACGGCAAGCCAGCGCCTTCGCCAAAATGTTTACATCTACATTCAAAAGTGAGATGGGGCGGTATGATCCACATTGAGTCGGATCCTTGTTGTTTTTAAGAAGAAGTGAAATAGAAGCCTGTGAAAGGGTGGGGGGTAATGAACCTTTTTCCAAAGATTCTTGAAACATTTCTAAAAGAACAGGTGTGAGCTTATCCTTAAATTTCTTATAAAATTCTAATGGGTAGCCGTCATGGACCGGGGTTTTATCACTCTGCATCGCCATAATGGCATTCTTAATCTCTTCCTGCCCAAAGAGTTGGTCTAGATATTCTGCGTCTTCTAATTCCAGAGTGAGTATTTCCAAATCGTCTAAGAAAGTTTCCATATTCATAGTATCCAAGGGGAATTCTGAGGTGTAAAGAGAAGAATAAAAGGCTGTGAAAGTATTGTTTATTTCTTTTGGATTGCTTGTTATGTCTTGGTGTGTGTCTCTTATCTGAGGAATAAGCCGTGACGCGGATTGACGCTTCAGTTGGTGAGCCATAAGCCGGCTCGCCTTATCACCATATTCATAATAAAGACCACGAGTCCGGAGAATTAGTTGTTCTGTTTGATTAGTAGATAAAAGATTGAATTTCGTTTGTAAATCAGCACGGCTTTTGTATAATTGGGTGGTGGGTGCTTCAGAATATTGCCTATCCAGGGTCAAGATGGATTTTAACAGGGTTTCCATTTCCTTCTTGCGTTCTTTATTGGCGTATGAAGTATAAGATATGATTTGACCTCTTAAGTAGGCTTTTAAAGTTTCCCAAATTAAAGAGCAGGATACGGACTCAGTTTTATTAATTTCGAGGAATGTGTCTATGTTAGCTGATACAAAACTGCAACATTTTTCATTGGAAAGCAAAAGGGGGTTGAGTTTCCAAAGAGGTCGTTCTTTAATATTTAAAGGAAAGCCTAGGTCCAGTATCACAGGTGAGTGATCTGATATTACTATAGCGGTATATTCAATTTTCTTAACCCTCGGAACAAAGGGGCTGTCTATAAAAAAATAGTCTATTCTGGAAAAAGAATGGTGAACATGAGAAAAAAAAGAGAATTGTCTAGCAGTTGGGTTCAGAAATCTCCAGGGGTCCACGGAACCATTTTGTTGCATAAACAGTGAGAAGGTCTTTGCCATACCAGAAGGTGTCCCCTTAGAACTAGACCTATCAAGCAGTGGATTAATAGCACAGTTCAGGTCTCCCGAAAAAATTAGCTGGTGCGTGTTCAGGTCGGGTATTAATGACAGAACCTTATTTGCAAAGTGAATATCATCCCAACTAGGGGCATAAACATTCACTAAAACGACAGGTTTTTGAAAAAGACACCCAGAAACTATAATAAACCGGCCATTAGGGTCACTGACTATGTCAGACAGTGTAAACTGTATTATTTTGTTGATTAATATTGCCACACCCCTGGACCTACTATTAAATCTGGAGTGAAAAATCTGACTAACCCACGTTTTACGCAGTCTATTATGATTTTGCAGTCTTAAGTGAGTCTCTTGTAAAAGTAGTATATCTGTTTTTAGTTGTTTTAGGTGAGAAAAAACTTTAGCTCTTTTAACCGGACCATTAAGCCCCTTTACATTCCAAGATATAAACCTCACAGGATTGCCTCCATCAATATCACCATTAGCCATATCATCAAAATATGATTAAAAAAATACATACAGCGTCTGCCATCCAGAACCACGCGAAGGCTATAAGTGAGAGCCCTTCTTCACATAATATACTTATATCTATGGATTCTACCTAACTTTATCTGCCAGAGCAATCACATGCCCACCATTTACCGTCCTGACTTCCATCTTAAGTTAGCCTCGCAATCATCTATATTCCCCCAGGAGCACGTGTGATGCCAGCTACCTATACCTGAACTATACCTCCTTTTTCTGACCAGATGCTCAATTTCTCTCGTCAACTAGGGTTCCATACTTCTACTTGCCTTGCCTTTCACTAGGACAGACTTTAAATTCTCACTATCAGACATTTAAAAGCATCCCACTTTTCGGATGTCCCTTTGCCCTCAAGCAACTTACTCTAATCAACTTTTGCAAGTTTCTGCCTAATACCATTCAAAGATAACTTTGCCCCAATTTTGAACTTTAATTTGTGGACCCTGTTGTCAAACGGTAATGCCTTTGCAATAATTCCATGTTGGTGAGGATGACTGACCTTGGTCTGAATTTCAAGCAGTCAGTGGATTTATTCCAGGCTAAAACATGGTCAGCCTGGGATCAAACTACAGTAACTACAGTATTGTTCCCATCACACTACAGTATTGTTCCCATCACATCATTCCCACCACATAGCTCTGTAACCTATACCAACTTTCTCTGCTCAGAGATGGCCTTTGGCTGCTGATAGTGGCTTTGCAATTCCTTGATTGCTGTTATTTACTATCATTGCTTCTTCCAGAAATCAAAGCAACCTTAGCCAGATTCTTAAACAATATCAAAGATACAATGTGTAGGAAGGAAATGCAGATGCTGGTTTAAACATAGTGACATAGAAAATAGGTGCAGGAGTAAGTCATTCGGCCCTTCGAGCCTGCACCACCATTCAATATGATCATGGCTGATCATCCAACTCAGTATCCTGTACCTACCTTCTCTCCATACCCCCTGATACGTTTAGCCACAAGGGCCACATCTAACCCCTTCTTAGATATAGCAAATGAACTGGCCCCAACTATCTGTACTTGGATAGCTAGATAGATAGCTAGACTGAGCAACATAATGGGTAGCTAGGTAGCTCCAGCTAGACTGAGACTACATACTGGAAAACTAGATAGCTAGCTAGAATGAGCTACATGCTGGATAGCTAGCTAGATGGCTACATATAGGGGAGGGTGCCTAGAAATAGGGGGGGAGGTAGGGAAGGGCATCTGCAAATGTGGATTTAGGGTAGGGCATGTAAATGGGAGGGAGATTTAGGGGAGGGCACCTTTAAATGGTGCATTAGGAGGGCTTCTGTAAATGGTGAATTAGGGGAGGGCATCTTTAAATGGTGCAGTAGGGAAGGCATCTGTAAATTTAGGCTAGATTTAGGGGAGAGCACCTGTAAAGGAGCAATACAATATAAGCAACAACAATGACTGAAGCTTCACAACAACAACTGGTGTGTTGTTAGACCAATCCACGTAACAATCTCATATAATTATTTCCCCCTCATTAATTTATTCTCACGTGTATCGAGGTACAGTGTAAAGTTCAGAACGAAACTGAGGCCCGTTATCAGAAACAAGTTCTTCCGGTAAACCATGGAATGCAAAAATTGATCTCAACATCTATGGTACACTCAGTAGTAGTGCATGACCCCATATGCTGAACCTCAATCGATTTGGAATGACTATCTACTAGTACCAGAAAGTGATCATTACCCTTTACACAAAAATCTACATGAACTCTCTGAAAAGGTCTACTTGGCCATGACCAGGGTTGCAGTGGTGTTTTTGGTGGTTTACTCCGACAATTTTGGCAGACACATTTGCTCACCTGTGACTCAATGTCACTGTCAATACTAAGCCAATACACAAAACTTCTGGCAATTGGCTTACTATGCCAGGATGTTCAGCACAAAAGTTCATTCATAATTTTGTTTCTCAAAGATTCTGGTACAACCACTCTGTAACCCCACTTAATGCATCCCTGCTCACATGATAATTCATGACGTCGATTATGGAAAGGCTTCAGCTCTGAGTTCAGAACTGAGTTCAATCCACTATCGATTTCAGTCCAACCATTCAATGTCTGTTCATAGACCTGCTTCAGCACAGTGCCTTTCTCTGTTTCTGCTGCAATTTCTGTTGCAGTCACCGGAAAGTCTTCATCAACAACTTGCAGTGTGTAGATTGAGTTCTCCCTTCCCACGTCAGAGTTCTCATGGGGCAACCGGGACAACGCATCTGCAACTGCGTTGCACTTGGAGCTTCTGTACTCAACCTTGTAGTCATATTGAGACAGCAAAATTGCCCAGTGCTGCATCCTTGATGCCACCATGGAAGGTAGAGCTGACTTGGGACCAAGTATCACTAGTAGCGGTTTGTGATCAGTCACTAGGATGAATGGTCTGCCGAGAAGAAACTGATGGAATTTCTTGATTCCGAACACGATGCTGTGCTTCCTTTTCTATCTGTGTATAATTGCGTTCACTTGGTGATTAGGTGCGGTTTGCAAATGCAATAGCCTTTACCTGACCGTCATTCATTAGGTGGGAGATCACTGCACCTAGATTCAGATTCACCTACACCATAACTTGAAGCATCACAAGCAAGTTTCATCTCGCGTGTCGTATCGTAGTGAACAAGGAGTTTGTCACTTGTCAAATTTTCCTTGCAGATGTCATATGCACGTCGCTGTTCCTTTCCCCACGTCCATTTCACATCTTTTTGTAGCAGATGATGTAGTGGCTTTAGCACAGTTGCTAAATCTGGAAGGAATCGTGCATTGAACTGCACCATCCCAAGGAATGATCGTAGCTCTGACACATTGTTGAGTTTTGGAGCATTCACTATTGCTTCAACTTTCGCCTTCACAGGGTGAAGTCCGTTGGCGTCTACTTTGAGTCCAAGGTAAACCACCTCTGACCTCGCAAATGCACATTTACTTTGACGCAGATGACATTGTGGCAGTTCAGTCGTGCGAGAACTTGCTTGAGGATTTCCAGATGTTCTACCATGCCCTCTGTGAATATCAGTAGGTCATCCTGGTTGCACACACAATGCCTTGTAAAATTTTGTCCATGACAGACTGGAAAATGTTCGGGGAGGATTTCACACCATAGGGCAGCATTGTATATGAATACAAACCCTTATGTATGTTGATAGTCAAGTACCGCTGACTTTCCTTGTCGACATTGAGTTGGGCGTAAGTGTGAGACAAATCCAGTTTAGTGAAGAATCTTGCTCCGCTACGTTCTACGTACAGATCTTGCGAGGTTGGTAACAGATATTGTTCGTCATCAAGAGCTTGGTTGATTGTGACTTTGTAGTCACCACATAGTCGAACAGTTTTGTCGGCCTTGGGTACGGCCACAAGTGGCGTTGCCCAGTTACTATGGTCTGTCTTCACGAGTACTCCATTCTGCTTTAACTTGTCGAGTTCTTCCTCCACTTGTTGCTTTAGTGCATATTGTACAGGTCTTGGTCGACAATACACAGGTCTCACATCTTGCTTAAATTGAATGTGTGCAGAGTACCCTGTTATTCCCGTGAAACTGTCAGCAGAAATGTTTGCATTTTTGCTTTTGACGTTTTCAAGACGTGATTTGGACAAATCAACGCTGAAAATATTCTTCCAGTCTAACTCTATTCTACTCAGCCAATCCTTTCCAAGGAGGGTTGGTTTATTTCTGTAGCTGGCCACTATGGTGGGCAGTGTTACTGACTGACCATTAAGCTGAACTTTACAGTTCATTTGGCCACGTCTCCAAAACTTCGCCCGAGTAGGTTCTCACCTTACTCGCAAACAATGTGGGAACTTTGTTTCGTACAGGTCTCTGCTCATGACCGAACAATCTGCTGCCGTGTCGATACACATATCGATTAGCTGTTCATTTATCATTAGTTTAGTTCGAAAGTCCTTGCCTTGGCTGGTTGTAGGCTTATTGATGTTGCTTGCATAAATGGTGTACAACCCAAGTTCACTTCCATCTGGGTTCATCTCCAAGTTATGAACTCCTTTCTGGTGTTGTCGTTTGTTTCCCGCAGATTGTTGGTTTCCTATTTTAAGCTTGGCCTGACATGCTGAGGCGATATGGCCTTTCTTCTGGCAGTTATAGTACTTGGCCATTTTGAACTGACAAAATTGGGATGAGTGATTACCGTTGCAACTATAACAACTGGCTGAACCCGGCTACCCGCCATACTTTGGTTTTGGTTTAGCGCCTGATGGTTTGGCCATAGGCACTGCCTTGTGACTGTAAACGGCCACTGCAGTTCGTGGTGGATGAAACTCGCGAGCATTCTTTGATGCCATCGCCATTGTGGTAGCAATCTTGCATGCTTTCTTGAATGTAAGATCTGGAGTGTTCATGAGTTTGGACTGATTTCGTGCATCCACTAGACCACAAACAAATCTGTCGCATAGTGCACGTCCAAGAAAGGTTCCAAAGTTACAGTGCACAGTTAAGTTTTTCAAGGCAACAATGTATTCATTGATTGTTTCATTCTGCTTCTGGTTTCTAGTGCCGAATTTATAGCTTTCTGCAATGTCCAGAGTCTATGGGTTGAAATGCTCCTCCAAATTCTTCATGTCATTGAATGGCAAGTCTTTTGTCTTTATGGGCGCAAGGAGTTTCACGAGTGTGTCGCACACATTAGGACCGATCTCCGTGAATAGAATCGCTTTCATGCATTCACAAACGGTCTTATTTGTTTCAGTCACTATCTTTCCTGCACCACTAATCTCCATTATGTTGTTTGCCGTGACAAACATGTTTGCTCTCTCCATATAGTCGCTGAACGGCTCTCTACTCTTCTCAAAATCTCCAAAGTTTCCGATGTAGCCCGTGGACGCTGCCATCGTGTCGTTCTCTTTTTTTTTTAAAGTCCGTTCAAAACCCCGATTTCCTGTCTGTTCTGGTGTAACAATTCACCTCAAACTTAGCTGTACAAAGGCTATTCAGCTGAAGGAACAACAAAAAACTCAGTCTAAAATGCTATACAATCCCAAGGGCGACATCTTGCCATGTAGACACAACATAGAGATAGCCTGACAAATTCTCGCCAATTTGTACAGCTGCTGTTTTAAACTGCAGTCCCCTGCACAGAAGGATCTGCGGCCTATCGTGTCCAGCTCGCAAACAACTGCGACACAACTCCGTATGTTCTGTTTAAAATGTTAAACAATACTGCATGTTGCACAACAGTCCTGCACTGTATTTAAAGGATGAGTTCACAACCTCTAACCCATCCTCGTCGCCAATTTTGCTATATTCTGGATGGCAGAATGAATAACAACTTACACGCAGGTTGCCTGGATCACGAGAGACAGATTTATTACCCAACATTCCCAGCTTATATACAACACCAACTCAATAACATATACATTAATATGTATGAACACATTACATTTAGTAGTCAATGTTTCATGCATTCTTAATGATGGTAGAGTAGCTTGATAGTGTTTATATACAGTGGCTTGCAAAGGTATTCATACCCCTTGAACTTTTCCACATTTTGTCACGTTACAACCACAAACGTAAATGTATTTTATTGGGATTTTATGTGATAGACCAACACAAAGTGGTGCATAATTGTGAAGTGGAAGGAAAATGATACATGGTTTTCAAATTGTTTTACAAATAAAAAACTGAAAAGTGTGGCGTGCAAAAGTATTCAGCCCCCCCGAGTCAATACTTTGTAGAACCACCTTTCGCTGCAATTACAGCTGCAAGTCTTTTGGGGTGTGTCTCTACCAGCTTTGCACATCTAGAGACTGAAATTTTTGCCCATTCTTCTTTGCAAAATAGCTCAAGCTCAGTCAGATTGGATGGAGAGCGTCTGTGAACAGCAATTTTCAAGTCTTGCCAGAGATTCTCAATTGGATTTAGGTCTGGACTTTGACTGGGCCATTCTAACACATGAATATGCTTTGATCTAAACCATTCCATTGTAGCTCTGGCTGTATGTTTAGGGTCTTTGTCCTGCTGGAAGGTGAACCTCCACCCCAGTCTCAAGTCTTTTGCAGACTCTAACAGGTTTTCTTCCAAGATTGCCCTGTATTTGGCTCCATCCATCTTCCCATCAACTCTGACCAGCTTCCCTGTCCCTGCTGAAGAAAAGCATCCCCACAGCATGATGCTGCCACCACCATGTTTCACAATGAGGATGGTGTGTTCAGGGTGATGTGCAGTGTTAGTTTTCCGCCACACATAGCGTTTTGCATTTAGGCCAAAAATGTGGTCTCATCTGACCAGAGCACCTTCCTCCACATGTTTGCTGTGTGCTCCACATGGCTTGTGGCAAACTGCAAACGGGACTTCTTATGGCTTTTTTTTTCAACAATGGCTTTCTTCTTGCCACTCTTCCATAAAGGCCCGATTTGTGGAGTGCACAACTAATAGTTGTCCTGTGGACAGATTCTCCCACCTGAGCTGTGGATCTATGCAGCTCCTCCAGAGTTACCATGGGCCTCTTGGCTGCTTCTCTGATCAATGCTCTCCTTGCCCGGCCTGTCAGTTTAAGTGGACGGCCATGTATTGGTAGGTTTGCAGTTGTGCCATACTCTTTCCATTTTCGGATGATGGATTGAACAGTGCTCCGTGAGATGTTCAAAGCTTGAGATCTTTTTTTATAACCTAACCCTACTTTAAACTTCTCCACAACTTTATCCCTGACCTGTCTGGTGTGTTCCTTGAGCTTCATGATCCTGTTTGTTCACTAATGTTCTCTAACAAACCTCTGAGGCCTTCTTCTTCTTCTTCTTCTTCTTCTTTGGAGTTTTACGGCAGCCGGCATCCACAATGTTGCATTGCTGCCACCTTCTGGCTTCACTCCACAGTCCTCATGTCTTTACTTTATATCCTTTTTATAAGGCCAGAGGCCCTCAAGAAATTAAACAACAAATTTACTCCTTTTCCTTCCCCTCCATACTCTAGAATGTTCTTTTCTGATATATCTGTCATTCCAATTTTCTTCATTTCATTGATCAAAACTCTTCTTTCTGTTGCATATCTTCTACATGCAACTAGAGCATGCTGAACTGTTTCCGGCTGATGGCATTCCTCACACATCCCAGTAGGGTGTTTTCCCAACATTTTTAATGTGCTGGTCAGGTGGGTGAACCTCTGAGGCCTTCACAGAACAGCTGTATTTATACTGAGATTAGATTACACCCAAGTGGACTCTATTTACTAATTAGGTGACTTCTGAAGGCAATTGGTTGCACTGGATTTTATTTAGGGGTATCAGAGTAAAGGGGGCTGAATACTTTTGCACGCCACACTTTTGTTTTTTTTATTTGTAAAAAAAAATTTGAAAACCATGTATCATTTTCCTTCCACTTCACAATTATGCACCACTTTGTGTTGGTCTATCACATAAAATCCCAATAAAATACATTTACATTTGTGGTTGTAACGTGACAAAATGTGGAAAAGTTCAAGGGGTATGAATACTTTTGCAAGCCACCGTACTTATCCCACGTTGAGGCTTACTCCCACATTACTGATTTCACCCTAACAGCACGTTCTTCCGTTTCTTTCTACATCTCGCTTATCTAAAGTACTCTTAATTCTGTCAACTTTAACGACTCCAAATAAATTGATAGTCCGAATAAGTTGTTACATTTATCAGAGGAATCAGTTTATATAATACAATGTGGACAAAATGGTTTATTATCTTTGTCGTACCCTTTTCTCTGCCCAACTCAGTGTCATGTTGTTTTCTCCACATTGCTATGTACCAATAACAAGAAGTGCTTTTGACTTGCTGATTATGATACAGGAGATTCCCAGTAAGCTTATCGGATCAATACAGGCTCCGAGCAAAGTAATCCCATTCAATGTGCCTTACTTCCCTTTTTTCTTAAAATTTACTCTCTCCCATCCTTTTGATTCTTTTGTCAATTACCTATACTAAGAGGTAAATTTACTGTAGCTAATGAACTAACATACCTTAGGGTAGAAACATAAAAAATAGGTGTAGGAGTAGGCCATTCGGCCCTTTGTGCCAGCACCGCCATTCAACATGATCATGGCTGATCATCCTAAATCAGTACCCCATTCCTACTTTCTCCCCATATCCCTTGATTCCGTTAGCCCTAAGAACTAAATCTAACTCTATCTTGAAAACATCCAGTGAATTGGCCTCCATTGCCTTCTGTGGCAGAGAATTCCACAGATTCACACTTGGTTGTTTTGAAGTTTTATACTTTTCTGCCAAGTATTCCTCTTCTGAGATGGAACTATCAGTGCTCTGCTTTACCCTCCAGTAGGTCATTATCTTTAAATGATAACTATGAAATAGTATTTGCCACAAAATAATTTTCATTTTCATTTCACACAAGAAATTCATTAATGAATGACAGCCAGTACAAAACATGCAGAAAGTATACAGACCGCTTCACTTTTTCAACATTTTGTTATGTTACAGCCTCATTTTAAAATTGATTAAATTCATTTTTTTAATCATCAATTATCAATATCCCAGAATGAAGAAGTGAAAACAGGTGTTTAGAAATGTTTTGGAACATGTTCATCCTGTTTCCATTGATTATCCTTGATATGTTTCTGCAACTTGATTGGAGTCTACACACTAGTGGTAAATTAAATTGAGTGGACATGATTTGCAAAAGCACACACCTGTCTATATAAGATCCCAGTTGACAGTGCATGTCAGAGCAAAAACCAAGCCATTTAGACAAAGGAATTGTCCGTAGACCTCCGAGACAGGATTGTGTTGAGACACAGATCTGGGGAACAATTTATGCAGAATTGCAGGTCCCGAAGAGCCCAGTGGCCTCCGTCATTCTTAAATGGAAGAACTTTGGAACCACCAGGACTCTTCATAGAGCTGGAAGCCCGGCCAAACTGAGCAATCGGGGGAGAAGGGCCATGGTCAAGGAGGTGACCAAGAACCAGATGGTCACTCTGACAGAGCTCCAGAGTTCCTCTGTGGTGATGGGACAACCTACTAGAAGGACAACTATATCTGCAGCACTCCACCAATCAGGCCTTTATGGTAGAGTGGTCAGACGGAAGCCAATCCTCAGTAATGATAGTCCACATGACAGCCCACTTGGTGTTTGCCAAAAGGCATAAGAAACAAGATTCTCTGGTCTGATGAAACCAAGATTGAACTCTTTGACTTGAATGCCAAACGTCACGTCGGGAGGAAACCAGGCACCGCTTATCACCTGGCCAATGCCATACTGAGGGTGAAGCATGGTGGTGGTGGCAGCATCATGCTGTGGGGATGTTTTTCAGTGGCAGGAACTGGAAAACTAGTCAGGATTGAGGGAAAGGTGAACTGAGCAAAGTAGAGATCCTGATGAAAACCTGCTCCAGACCGTTCTGGACCTCAGACTGGGGTAGAGTTTCACCTTCCAACAGGACAACAACCCAAGCACTCAGCCAAGGCTACGCAGGAGTGGCTTTGTGACAAGTCTGTGAATGTCCTTGAGTGGCCCAGCCAGACCCCGGACTTGAACCCAATCGAACATCTCTGGAGGGACCTGTAAATAGATGTGCATTGACACTCCCCACCCAACCTGACAGAGCTTGAGAGGATCTGCAGAGAAGAATGGGAGAAATTACCCAAATACAGGTGTGCCAAGCTTGTAATGTAATACCCAAGAAGACTTGAGGCTTGGGGTCCCTCAACAAAGTAGTGAGTAACGGGTCAGAATACTCATGTAAATGTGATATTTCAGTTATTTATTTTTAATTAGCAAAAATTTCTAAACACCGGTTTTCACTTTTTTATTATGGGGTATTGTGTAGATTGATGATAAAAAAAAAAGAAAAAGAATTTAATCAATTTTAGAATTTTAGGTGTAACGTAACAAAATGGGGGAAAAAGTGAAGGGCTCTGAATACTTTCTGAATGCACTGTATATGCCAACACTCAGCAAATTAAAAACTGTTAATTAAAACAAAAGCCAGAATTTCTGTTTAAATGTCATTTATTCATGTACAAAACATGGGCATTACTGGAAAGGCTTGCAGTTATTTCTTACCCAATTCAGGCCCTTCTGTGCTGACCATCAACCACTTGTTTATATAATCCCGCAAATTACAGCGTTGGAAGTCAAGATTGAACCTTGTTGCTGGAGATGTGATGTAGCATTTACACTAGTTACACCACTGTCCTCAAAAAAGGGGTGATGATCATGTCAAGGTGTGGTGAGCAATCACCTTAAACTACAGATTAGTCCCGACTCAAAACGTCACCTTTCCATGTTCTCGGGAGATGGTGCCTGACCCACTGAGTTATTCCAGCACTTTGTCTCCTTTTACTTAAACTGTCGCTTTGTTCTGGTAAAGGTACTTAATCTCTCTCGTGCTCACAGTACTGCCTTACAATTGACAATGATTGCATACCGTTCTGAGTTGGTTCATGAGGCTAACAAGGAGAAAGAGTTGCTTGAAGGGCATTGTCAAATGCCTCACTAAAGTCCATGTAGCCAACATCTACTGCCATCATCAATTCACTTGGACATCTCTTGAGAAAACTCAAATTTGTGCAGACAACCATGGAGAGTATCCCCAATCAGTCCTTGCATTTACAAATGCAGGTCGATCATGTCTCTGAGAATCTCATCCTATTATGCCCCGTCCCACTTAGGAAACCTGAACGGAAACCTCTGGAGACTTTGCGCCCCACCCAATGTTTCCGTGCGGTTCCCGGAGGTTGCAGGTAGTGGAAGCAGGTAGGGAGACTGACAAAAACCTCCGGGAACCGGGGGGCAGTTTGTGCCATTTTAGAGCAGCCACTTATCTAACCACCCCACACATATTTGTAATGTGAGAGGAAACCCTTGCATTTGTTGAGAACGTGCAACTCCACAAAGCCACAGATCGAGTTGATGGTGGAATAGACCACTGATGACCCTATCACAGTTGTGGGTATGCGCAGCTCAAACACTGCTGGACGAACCACAGACATTGGACAAGTGAATAGATTGGACACAGCCTACAGCAGCTGCACGGAGCGGCAGTAGAAGATACCGACAGTATCATTAAGCCAATGGGCCTTCATAGCCAAGATTAGAATCTATATATTTAAGAACTTGATAATTAAAACTACAAGATGCTAATTCAAATGGAATAGGAAGGAATTTTAAATTAGTTAGCAACCAGGAATAACTATATGTTATTTGCACTTTATCAGTTTATTTATTCATGTGTGTATATATTTATATAATGGTATATGGACACTGATCTGTTTTGTAGTAAATGCCTGCTATGTTCTGTGTGCTGAAGCAAAGTGAGAATTTCAATGTCCTATCAGGAACACATGACAATAAACTCACTTGAACTTGAAGTCCAGCAATCCTTGGTGAACATAATGTAAGTGTTCAGCCAAATGGTCACTCATCTACACTTGGTTTTGCCAATGTAATCGAAGCCTCATTGGGCGCATGTAAATGTCTATCTCAATTGGTAGGGGTCCCTGGATATAAGTAAGAGTGGTGAAGGGACAGGTGTTATAACCCCTGTGGTTGCAGGGGAAAGGACTAGATAAGATGGCAGGTAGGTGGGAAGGGATGAGTGAACCAAGGGCTTGCACAGGGAGTCATCTCTACAAAAACAGTGGTGACAAGAAGATGTGACTGGTGGATGGTGGAAATGTTGGAGGATGACGTGTGGGCTGGAGGGGTAAAAAGCCAAGGATCAGGAGAATTCTATTGTATCTGGGGGAAGGGGCAGAGAGCAGAACTGCAGGACACAGAGGAGACACAAGTGACTCAATTTACGATTTAGCAGCATGCACCTAAAAGTTTTCAGATCTTTTCTAGGTAGCCAATTCTAGTGTTCCACAGACAAATTCTGGACAGCTGGAATTCCCCACTCACCATAACTCCAGATACAGTGTTCCCAATTTTTAATTTTTGAACACCTACCTTTAAATTGAGCAGGGTTGGAAAAGAGGGGAAAATAATTTTTTTGGTGGACCTCGAGCAGGGGAATATATAAATATTATGTTGTATTTCACGAAGGGCACTAAATGAAACAAACAACTTCCTCTCAAGATGCGATATTGCATTACTTCCATTCTTCCAACTGCAGCTGCAGACACTGGTAAACTTATTGAAAACAGAATGCCAGAAACATCAGGCAGGATAAGGAGAGTCTGCAGAAGAGGACAGAGGTATTCCAAAGCAATACGCTCCCCCCCCCCCCCCCCACGAAACCCATGGTGAATATGGAATAAATGAGGTTGACAGTTCAGTGCTGAAAATAGGTATTTTTCACGACTAGAGACCTGGCTCCCTCATGAGGCCACACAATGTAAATTACAGGGTCCAGTTCATGGAGATATTTTATCAGCATCTTCTAATAACCATTCTCTACAAGAACATCCAGTGAAAACATAAAGGTGTTCTAATATCATTCTGCTGTCCCGGCTTTCAAGGCCCCTAGGCTGTGGGCCGAGCATCAAAAATGCATCTAGAAACGAACTTTTGTGACCCATGTCTCGGAACTGCATTAAATTTTGCAGATTTAGACAAAATATAATTGAGAAGGAAGTCATAAGTGACTAAGTTACAGAGATAGGTTGAATAAGTTAGGTCTTTATTCTCTGGAGCGCAGAAGGTTAAGGGGGGACCTGATAGAGGTCTTTAAAATGATGAGAGGGATAGACAGAGTTGATGTGGACAAGCTTTTCCCTTTGAGAATAGGGAAGATTCAAACAAGAGGACATGACTTCAGAATTAAGGGACAGAATTTTAGGGGTAATATGAGGGGGAACTTCTTTACGCAGAGAGTGGTGGCGGTGTGGAATGAGCTCCCAGTGGAAGTGGTGGAGGCAGGTTCATTGGTATCATTTAAAAATAAATTGGATAGGCATATGGATGAGAAGGGAATGGAGGGTTATGGTATGAGTGCAGGAAGGTGGGACTAAGGGGAAAAAAAAAAATTGTTCGGCATGGACTTGTAGGGCCGAGATGGCCTGTTTCCGTGCTGTAATTGTTATATGGTTATATAACTCGTCAGTGCCAAAAGTTGCACAATAATTAATTAAACGAATCAGAAAATGAGATCGAAAAATTTAAGCACCATCTAGTGTGCAATGCCCATATTGCACCATGGGGAGCCTATTTCCGTGTTGCAATTGCATATATATGCCAGCATGCCCTTCTCGATCATCATGGTGATGATGGTGGGGAACAGCACTGCCCTGCACGCTGCCCAGGCCACCTTCAGCACCACCATAACGGCGGCTCCATCAGACCGCCTGCTCGCTCGCTGCAACACCGGCTGTCCGACAGCCCGACCGACCCCTAGCAGCATCCACCAGCCGTCTGACCACTCTCACCACCCACCGACGGCGCGACAGCCCGACCGATCCTCCGCAGCATCCTTCGGCCTACCGACAAGACCGACCTACTGACCCTGACCCTACATTTGTTATTTATCATTCTTATTTAACAGTTCACATCTTAACTTTATAAAGATAAAGCAATTGAAAAACAAAATTATCAGCAAGGTTATATAATAACCATATAACCTAAGGTTAGCATTACCTTTATTCCTTGGAAACCTTGCTATTGCTATTAATGTAACGTGCATTGATTGGACAATTACTACTCGGAAAATTGGACGTTTTTATCATATTTTTCAAAAAATGTGTAGGTTTTGTTCTTGACGAGTTTCAGGTACGATTTATAGAATATTTTTACATAATATGTTAAAAATTCAGGTAGTTCCGTGAGTTGGGTCACAAATTTGAACAAAAAAGCTCCTCGGCCCACAGCTTATCCATGCAAATTATGAGAGTGTCTATCATCTTCAATCATCAAAGCACCTAAATTGTCATTTCAATGCTACATACTTCAGGCCCAGAAAAGGAAGTGTAGAAAATTTAAAACATTTAAACAACCATGGTTGAGAGAAATCACATTTCATTACACTCACAGAAATTACAATGCAAGCAAAAGCAAATTCCATTGAAATTGTAACTTGAGGATGGACATAGTCAGTATGTTGCTTTTGTATGTTTCTATCCCTGCACCATAAATATGAATGTCTATTATTTAGTTTTTCCATCAACATTCTCATCCGAATTAACTTGTGATGCAAGCACCATAACCTTGAGTGATACCATAGCTTTTATATACTGGCAGAGAATATATCTCTTAATGGAAAGAAACAAATCACGTGGTACCAGTCAAAAGTGAGCCAACTTTTCTGAGCAATCTGTCAAATTATATCCTCAATTACTAGTTTTCAGGTCGGGGGGGGGGGGCGCGGAAGGGGGAGTTCCCCCCTGCCATGGATACCGTGCAATCCCGTGCTACCTGCTCCATGGTTGGATAGTCGGCAACTAAACAGTCTCTCCCACCTGTGGACCTCCAGCAGGAGGGGGCTGTAGACCCCCAGCAGGACCAAAAACAAGAGCTGTCAAAGGGCAGATGAGCTTCTAGCGAGCCAACGGCCATCCACACTTCAGTAGAAGTTGTGCTCGCTGTTGTACATAGCATTGTAAGGAATGATGATAAAGCACACACACCAATATCCTATATATCCAGCGGCGGAGGTCCGCAGGAACTGGCGAACAGAGATATGTGGCGCTTCCGTCACCGTTCCCATTGGAAACCAGCACCACTGCGTCGCTAATGTTTTCAACAATGACGAATGAATGAATGAATACTAGTTTGGTTAGTCCCCACAGCCGAAAATACAACTGAATTCAAACTCAAACATTGCTTATAAAATTACGAATTTTTAAATGCCATTTTTACATTATTTTTAATATTTAGTTCAGAAAATCTTAATCACTGTGCACATGGTACAAATTGTTTGCAATTTTCAAATAATCTGGAAACTCACAAAATATTACTTACATTTCTGAGAATTCAAGTTCTTGATTTTGGACACAAAATGTGTTTACAATTTTAAAAAAAATTCTAGACTCTTATATACAGTTAAACTCTGATCATTCTAATCATCATGAATGTTGAACAACTTTGCAATTTCATTGAGGTCATCATATTCTTCACCATCCTTAATGACCTGTATATTGGGGGGGAAAAAAAAGGGATCAATGCATTGGAAGAATAAAACATGGGAGATCTTGGAAAATTTGAGGAAGTAATTCAGAACGCACTTTCAACATCTCTCCTCCTCTGCCATTCTATGATTCTGTTCTTAAAACCAGCATTTTGAGAATGTGTGCAAGAAGGAACTGCAAATACTGGTTTACACCAAATATTAACACAAAATACTTAAGTATCTCAGGCAGCTTCTCTGGATAGTAGGAATGGATGACGCTGGGTCAAGACCCTTCCGCAGACAGAGTCAGGGGAAAGGGAAACAGGAGATATAAACGGTGGTCTAGAGAGATGTACAACAAAGAAATGAAAGATATGCAAAACAGCAACAATAATCAAGAAAACAGTGCATTGTTAGTGTGGACTCAGTGAAGTCGAGTTATACAGATAATGAAACTCACCAGGAGAAAAAAGAGAGCGAGAATGGGAAGGGGAGTGAGTGTTTGGCAACCGGTGTGTTCGACTTCAAACCACGCAATCTCAAAATGTTGTAACATTGCTACAGATACTATTATGAAGCCAAGTTATAAAGAGGGTCTTGATACAAACTTACAAATTAGTCTGAAGAAGGGTTTCGGCCCGAAACGTTGCCTATTTCCTTTGCTCCATAGATGCTGCTGCACCCGCTGAGTTTCTCCAGCTTTTTTGTGTACCTTACAATTTAGTTGTTCTTAGTCCACAAATATTTACATAAATTGCCCGAGTTGTATGGAATAGGGAGCATCCACAGAGGAGGATGAAGAGGTCAATAAAATGTCATTATTTTGGTTACAGGCACATCGTTGCGAGATGTGCTCACCGACAGTAAGATGGTTTTGGAAAAGACTAGGATAGCAAAACTACAAGCAGTATTGAGGCACAGTGCCCTCCATAATGTTTGGGACAAAGACCCATCATTTATTTATTTGCCTCTATACTCCACAATTTGATTTGAGATTTGTAATAGAAAAAATCACATGTGGTTAAAGTGCACATTGTCAGATTTTATTAAAGGCTATTTTTATACATTTTGGTTTCACCATGTAGAAATTACAGCCGTGTTTACAGCCATTCAGGGCACCACAATATTTGGGACACATGGACCCACAGGCCTTTGTAATTGCTCAGGTGTGTTTAATTGCCTCCTTAATGCAGGTACAAGAGAGCTCTCA
This sequence comes from Leucoraja erinaceus, assembly GCF_028641065.1. Taxonomy (NCBI): domain Eukaryota; kingdom Metazoa; phylum Chordata; class Chondrichthyes; order Rajiformes; family Rajidae; genus Leucoraja; species Leucoraja erinaceus. The sequence continues at coordinate 36,098,620 of NC_073388.1, forward strand.
GCACCTTGTCTTTCCTCCAGTCTTTCCATCACCTTTGGAAACTTTTATTGCTGTTAATCAACATGAGGACCAATGTTGTGCCAATGAAAGTCAAATAAGCCATTATGAGACTGAGAAACAAGAATAAAACTGTTAGAGACATCAGCCAAACCTTAGGCTTATCAAAATCAACTGTTTGGAACATCATTAAGAAGAAAAAGAACACTGGTGATCTTACTAATCGCAAAGGGACTGGCAGGCCAAGGAAGACCTCCGCAGCTGATGACAGAATTCTCTTTTTTATAAAGAAAAATCTCCAAACACCCGTCCGACAGATCAGAAACACTCTTCAGGAGTCGGGTGTGGATTTGTCAATGGCCACTGTCTGCAGAAGACTTCATGAACAGAAATACAGAGGCTACAATGCAAGATGCAAACCACTGGTTAGTTGCAAAAATAGGATGGCCAGGTTACAGTTTGCTAAGAAGTACTTAAAAGAGCAACCACAGTTCTGGAAAAAGGTCTTGTGGACAGATGAGACGAAGATTAAAGGGCCTGTCCCACCAGCATGCGACTGCATGCGTCTAGCGCGACCAAACATGGTGACTTGAGGCGTACGGCCTCGTGGCCCTGGTCCCAATTCCAACCGCGGAGCCGTCTAGAGTTGTGCGGGGCTGGTCCCGACGTCATACTCACCAATCAGCTGGGCAGGAGGCAGGATGACTGAATTTGGACGTTGCACGGCGTCGGGCGGTTACGTCATCACACAACGGCACGCCGGGCGGTGATGTCATCACGCAACGCCGTAGAGATGCTGCGTACAACGTCGAGACGCTGCGTACACCCATCAAGGCGCAACGTACATCCTCAATGCGGCTGCGGGCTGATAGGCCGTTGCCGCGCGGATTTTTTGACAGTGTCAGTTTATCGGAGCCCCGCACAACTCCATACGGTTCCGGCGATCGAAGTGGGACCGGCCCCGCAAGGCCGTACGGCTCAAGCGACCACATTAGGTAGCGCTCGTCGCACGCTGGTGGGACAGGCCCTTAACTTTTATCAGAGTGATGGCAAGAACAAAGTATGAAGAAGAGATGGAACTGCCCAAGATCCAAAGCCTACCACCTCGTCTGTGAAACAGTGGTGGGGGTGTTATGGCCTGGGCATGTATGGCTGCTGAAGGTACTGGCTCACTTATCTTCATTGATGATACAACTGCTGATGGTAGTAGCATAATGAATTCTGAAGTGAAAAGGCACATCCTATCTGCTCAAGTTCAAACAACTGCCTCAAAACTCATTGGCCGGCGGGTCATTCTACGGCAAGACAATGATCCCAAACAGTTTTTCAAAACTAAAAAATTGTAAATTCTTGAGTGGCCAAGTCAATTACCCGATCCGAACTCAATTGAGCATTCCTTTTATATGCTGAAGAGAAAACTGAAGGGGACTAGCCCCGAAAACAAGCATAAGCTAAAGATGGCTGCAATACAGGCCTGGCAGAGAAGACACCCAGAAACTGGTGATGTCCATGAATTGCAGACTTCAAGTAGTCATTGCATGCAAAGGATATGCCACAAAATACGAAACATGACTACTTTAATTTACATGACTTGCTCTCTCCTAAACATTATGGTGCCCTGAAATGGGGGGACATGTATAAACACTGCTGTGAATTCTATATGGTGAAACCAAAATGTATAAAAATGGTCTTTATTAAAATCTGACAATGTGCACTTTAACCACGTGTGATTTGTTATTACAAATCTCAAATTGTGGAGCACAGAGGCAAATAAATAAATAATAGGTTTTTGTACTGGGTACTGTGTAGCAAAAGGTATTCATGAATACTTGAATGAAATGAAGACTGTGTCTGTGATAACACACAAAAAAAAATCTTGCTTCTATTTAATTTTTAATGACAACTCTAACCTTTCTGGCAATAGGCATCCTGTTAAAAACATTCCACAAAAGAATTCCCACGACTACTTTGTCCCTCAAGTAGAAGATGACGCCTTTTCCATAGTCATCTCCTCCTGCAGGTGGATGAGCCACAGCGGTAGCATCAGCAGCCACGCTTACAGAAGTGGCAACTGTTTCAGTTTCGCTTTCTGATCGGATTCCTGTACCTACATTCATGAACAAAACACATGGTTACCAACATGTGGAAAAATTCACAAATGCCATACCCAATGTCAGTGTCATTACATTTCATAGAAACATAGAAAGTAGGTGCAGGAGTAGGCCATTATGCCCTTTGAGCCTGCACCGCCATTCAATATGATCATGGCTGATCATCCAACTCAGTATCCCGTACCTGCCTTCTCTCCATACCCTCTAATCCCCTTAGCCACAAGGGCCACATCTAACTCCCTCTTAAATATAGCCAATGAACTGGCCTCGACTACCCTCTGCGGCAGAGTGTTCCAGAGATTCACCACTCTCTGTGTGAAAAAAAGTTCTTCTCATCTCGGTTTTAAAGGATTTCCCCCTTATCCTTAAGCTGTGACCCCTTGTCCTGGACTTCCCCAACATCGGGAGCAATCTTCCTGCACCTAGCCTGTCCAACTCCTTGAGAATTTTGTAAGTTTCTATAAGATCCCCTCTCAATCTCCTAAATTCTAGTACAAACCAAGTCTATCCAGTCTTTCTTCATAAGACAGTCCTGACATCCCAGGAATCAGTCTGGTGAACCTTCTCTGCACTCCCTCTATGGCAATAATGTCCTTCCTCAGATTTGGAGACCAAAACTGTACGCAATACTCCAGGTGTGGTCTCACCAAGACCCTGTACAACTGCAGTAGAACCTCCCTGCTCCTATACTCAAATCCTTTTGCTATGAAAACTAACATACCATTTGCTTTCTTCGCTGCCTGCTGCACCTGCATGCCTACTTTCAATGACTGGTGTACCATGACACCCAGGTCTCGCTGCATCTCCCCTTTTCCTAGTCGGCCACCATTTAGATAATAGTCTGCTTTCCCGTTTTTGCCACCAAAATGGATAACCTCGCATTTATCCACATTATACTGCATCTGCCTAACATTTGCCCACTCACCCAGCCTATCCAAGTCACCTTGCAGTCTCCTAGCATCCTCCTCACAGCTAACACTGCCCCCCCAGCTTAGTGTCATCCGCAAACTTGGAGATATTGCCTTCAATTCCCTCATCCAGATCATTAATATATATATTGTAAATAGCTGGGGTCCCAGCACTGAGCCTTGCAGTACCCCACTAGTCACTGCCTGTCATTGTGAAAAGGACCCGTTTGCTCCTACTCTTTGCTTCCTGTTTGCCAGCCAGTTCTCTATCCACATCAATACTGAACCCCCAATGCCATGTAGTTTAAGTATGTATTTCACCATTGAAGTTGCGACAGCTTCTGTTTGCATACAAAGTCCTTAACTGGCTATGGATGTTGGATATTGAGAACAGAGACATTGCTTATTGTTGCTTTATCTATCTTATGGCATTAATGCCATATAGAGCATATCTACTGCCACACTATTTAACTTTTGCTTACACACCACTGATCTTATGTTTCTGAGTCAGCACCACTGGAAGAGCTTAGGCAGTTTTTGATTTGAGCATCATACCTTTAAGAATTGTGTGGAGTTAAGTTTCATGGTGACATTAAAGAAACTATAATAGGTTAGCTGACTGCTGCACATTCTCCTTTCAAATAAAGCTAGTTCAAGCAATTGGGGAACAGCCAAACCATGACATAGTTATTTTCTACAATAATTGAGTTAAAAATCAGACTTAACATCTCCAACTTAATTTAATTTAAAATATAATGGGGTTTTTTTCAAAATGCTATTCAAAAAACCCACCATGTTTTAATATATAAACATCCAAAAAGAGTCTTAAAAAGTAAACTATGCTAACATAGATGGAAATTTAACAAAAAACAGAATATGCTCAAAATATACAAGTCAGCCAGCATAGGTGAAAAGAGGTACAGAATTAGCATTCAAGTTCAATGACTTCTTAATGGAATCAGTTATGGAGCAAGATGGATCTTTACTATTAGCAACATTTGTATGATTCATCTTAATTTACAAAATATACAGCAAGTTACCAGACATTTCTGTCACAGCTCTGGGGGTGTCTTTTGCAGTTCCCTTGGCAAACACTCCCACAGTAGGTAAACTACTGTCCACAATACCAATGGCTTCATAACCCACATCAGGGCCCAGGTCACTCCTGCAACAGCAAGAATTAGAATTTGACATTGTAAAATATTAGTCAACCACTAACAGTTATTCTATTCTTCATGTTCAGATATTCGTCAAGTGAATGACGATACCAAGTGATTTCATACCAAAACATAGATTGATGCCAATAAGGCTTTGAAGCTCCAGTCATGTTTTCTCCAGCCAATCTGCCACTCACTACAGCATGGTCATGGTGCTCTACACGCCTTCTACCCAACTTGAGGTCATAAAAACATGCAGCATCTCCAGCCTGTGGGGTTAAAAAACAAACATTTTTGCTACGAAGCCAAAGGTATACCTTTATTATCATACATTGTACACACCGAGCCCTCCATAATGTTTGGGACAAAGACCTATCATTTATTTATTTGTCTCTGTACTCCACAATTTTAGATTTGTAATAGAAAATATCACATGTGGTTAAAGTGCACATTGTCAGATTTTATTCAAGGGTATTTTTTATACATTTTGGTTTCACCATGTAAAATTTACAGCTGTGTTTAAATATAGTCCCTCCTCATTTCAGGACACCACAATGTTTGGGACACATGGCTTCACAGGCGTTTCTAATTGCTCAGGTGTGTTTAATTGCCTACTCAATGCAGGTATAAGAAATCTCTCAGCACCTAGTCTTTCCTCCAGTCTTTCCATCACCTTTGGAAACTTTTATTGCTGTTAATCAACATGAGGACCAATGTTGTGCCAATGAAAGTCAAATAAGCCATTATGAGACTGAGAAACAAGAATAAAACTGTTAGAGACATCAGCCCAACCTTAGGCTTACCAAAATCAACTGTTTGGAACATCATTAAGAAGAAAAAGAGCACCGGTGAGCTTACTAATCGCAAAGGGACTGGCAGGCCAAGGAAGACCTCCACAGCTGAAGACAGAAGAATTCTCTCTATAATAATGAAAAATCCCCAAACACCTGTCCGACAGATCAGAAACACTCTTCAGGAGTCAGGTGTGGTGTTGTCAATGACCACTGTCCGCAGAAGACTTCATGAACAGAAATACAAAGGCTACACTGCAAGATGCAAACCACTGATCAGCTGCAAAAATAGGATGGCCAGGTTACAGTTTGCCAAGAAGTACTTAAAAGAGCAACCACAGTTCTGGAAAAAGGTCTTGTGGACAGATGAGACAAAGATTAACTTGTATAAGACTGATGGCAAGAGCAAAGTATGGAGGAGAGAAGGAACTGTCCAAGATCCAAAGCATACCACCTCATCTGTGAAACACAGTGGCCAAGGTGTTATGGCCTGGGCATGTATAAGGGCTGCTGAGGGTACTGGCTCACTTATCTTCATTGATGATACAACTGCTGATGGTAGTAGCATAATGAATTCTGAAGTGAAAAGGCACATTCAATCTGCTAAAGTAAAAAAAGCCTCAAAAATCATTGGCCGGCAGATCATTCTGCGGCAAGACAATGATCCCAAACATACTGCTAAAGCAACAAAGGAGTTTTGCAAAGCTAAAAAATGGTCAATTCTTCAGTGGCCAAGTCAATCACCCGATTTGAACCCATTTGAGCATGCCTTTTATGTGCTGAAGAGAAAATGGTAGAGTACAGTGGCAAATAAATAAATTATAAGTCTGTCTCATACATTATGGAGGGCACTGTATAAAGTATAGCCAATTTTAGTTGTAGAAAAGTTGGCAATCTTACTCCATTTAATAATTTTACTGTAAAAGTTGGAAATTTATAGAAGAAAATAATATATACAATGATGAGGAAGACTACTGTGGAACTGACCTTGGTATTTGGAAACTTAAAAAATAGACCTTCGCAATGAAAAATAAATGCAAAAAGATGTTTTCGAAAATGATGTATGTACTTACCACCCATATATTTGAACGTGCTTGTAGCTCTGCATTCACCCTGAATCCACCCAAATCAGAATCCAGCTCTAACCTTGCTGACTTTGCTAATTCAACACAAGGTTCAAGTCCCACTGCAGCAATAACATGATCAGTCTTTATCTGTGAACAATAAGCCAATTAGTTCTGGCGTGTTTAACTGGCAATTTGGTTAACAAAACTAATATATTTGAATACAATTTCAAAGTTATATTAAAAATACTTACAGTTTGGCCATGCTTGAGCAGCAGAACAACTTTATTATCGTTATACTTGGCAGATTTCACAAGTGTATTGGGCATGACATTGACACCCTCTAAAACAGGAAACAGTTTCATTTTAACACGGAACTAACTTCATAGCCAAGATTTATCTGCAGTTCCATAATGTGTTCAAGTGTGAAGTATTACATTGAACTTAGACTAGAAGATTTGCTCTCAAATTCTGCTCATTAACTTTAATGAAAATGTTATACTTAACAAGAACAGATAATTTATTTTAGATTGAGTTTGCAGGAATGCTTCAACTATTCAACTACTTCAACTAAATGTTTCAGATTTTTTAAAAATCAACATGTAAAAGGTTTTCATTTTAAATTGTTTTGCATTTTTTCTGAATGCCAAAGGGTTTTCAAAAGAGTTTCACAACGAGGGCTTGATTGACCCGCTTGTTTTACAATTATGTCATCAGAGGCCTTGGTGCTGCACTGCTGAATCAGGAAGGTTATCTTTTACATGCAAATAAAAGTACGCACCCTTATCCAAACCTCAATGTTTCTTGAGCAAAAAACAAAGTGCTGGAGGAACTCAGCTGGTCAGGTAGCATCAAGGGAAGAAGGTCTGAAGAAGGGTCTCGACCAGAAACGTCACCCATTCCTTCTCTCCAGAGATGCTGCCTGTCCTGCTGAGTTACTCCAGCTTTTTGTGTCTATCATGAGAAGGAATGGACAGACAACATTTCACGTTGGGATCTTTTTTAGACTGGTCAGAATCTGAAGATGGGTCCCAACCCAAAATGTTGCCTGTCTGTTCCCTCCACTGATGTTCTCTGACATGATTTTTTTCACCACTTTGATTCATTGCTCAAGATTCCAGCATGTTCAGTCGTTTGTGCTTCCATATTCCTTGTCATCCAAAGAACCCTGTATTTTAGCGTAAGTGTACGGGGTGATCGTTGTGGACTTAGTAGGTTGAACGATCTGTTTCCGCATTGTATCTCCGAAGTTTCATTTGAGGAATATCTTCATCTAATCAAACTGGCTAAACTTTATGAAGAGGTAACAAAATGTATTGGAGGGGGGAATGGCAAGGGTAAGAAGAGCTCATAGATTTGCTGGCAACTTCCACACAGAGACGAAGGATTAAGAACTCAAGTAAGTTACAATCCAGTAGTGGTATTCTAGGGAGATTTGTTTGCTCAATTGTGCAGTAAGGAAGTGAGAATGAAGGATCCGGCTTTGAGGGCATGATCAAGTACGATGGCATAGTAAATGTTGCGCACACAGCGATTAATTCCAATGCAGCATTGAAAGGCTAGATGTTTGGGCAAAACTGTGGTAAGCAGAATTTAACGTGTGAAAAAGTGAATTATTTTACTTTGGAGCCAAAACAATTGAAAATCTTTTAAATGGTATAATGCTCTGAACTGCAGAAGAGCAGAGATGTGGGAATCTATGCAGAAATCACTAAAAGCTATTATCAGGTACAAAAAAAAGGCATGGACCAGGATAGAAACAAGTTATTGACTGGATAAGGGTTAGGGTCAGACCATAATTAGCAGATGGGAAAGACTACAATGGGTGGAGGGGTGGAGGGGGGCAAGAAAAGAAATTAGAGCCAAGCACTCTAATGTTCATGTTAGAAACTTTTGAAAAAGGGGTTGGATATATATGGATAACTGCAAAGGGCCAATGTTGCAGGTTAGTGAAAGATCCATAAATTAGATATTTGTTTGATGAAGGCTATTTGATTGCTGCTGAACTGAGAGGGAGATCAAGTTAAGATGTTGGTTGGCCACAATCTAATTTATTGAAAAATATTGAAGAATAAGCAAATAAGCATTGACAGCTTTAAATAAACTGGTCTCACTTCGAGTTCAATGACGCAGTCGAATTACTACCATTTAACCATTTATGAATCATATTCAAAAGAACCATATTCAAATTAGCTTCAATGCAAATAGAACTGTGCTGAATAAAATACAATTTTAACATCTGTTAAACCAGTAATATTTCCAACAAAATACTGAAAATCTTCATAGAGAGTGGGAGGAAGGAAAGGGTCATAAGTAGGATGTTTTATTCTGTGATAAATTACACTGTATATTTGGGACTTTATTTGATTTTTTTTTTTTAATCTCTATTTATATCGATTCTCAATTTAACAGACATTGACTGTACAAAAATGTAATTTAATAGTTTGAGATTAAGATTAGCCAAATATTCTGTGTTGCAAAAGATTTACTGTTGGCATGCTTATGTAAATTCCAAAGTTTAACATCAAAACAATAAATTTCTACCATCAATCAAAACACTTCAAAATAATTTCCACAAAAATAACAATGAAGGATCTTTACCTTTCCTTACTTTCTCAGTTGTCCAGTTGCTGAGATATTCTGGGAGAATTTTACCCATGTTTCCTTTCTCAGGAAATATCTGGATCACTTCAAGTTCTGTATTCTGTGCTGTGATTTAATATGTCATGGTTTAGAAAAGTACACGGGGAACAAGTAAAATATCTAATATTAGATTTAGGATAATTGACAGTTTTATAAAATGCTAGTAACCCATAAGAAAAAAGAGCAAGAGTTTAAGCTTCTCGACCCTGCTGCCAGGGTCATGGCTGCTCCAACTTTTCTCGAGTCCACACTTCTGTCCTGTTTATGCTCCTCAATGCCATTACCGAAAAAAATAACTCCTCCGTTTTGTTGAAAGAAAACAACATAGTAATAAAATTTAAAATAATAAAATGATGCATTATGGCAGGTCAAATGGCAGAACAGGAAGGATCATTTATCTACAGTGGGATCGTGGGGTATTAGTCATAATTCTCCTAAAGGGTGTCAAAGATAACATATGACATGCTGACTTTCATTTGTGCATCGAGTATAAAAATCACGAATTCATGTTGTAGCCATGTAAAACTTTTGACACAAAGGTGTGTGTGTGCGCGCGCGCGCGTGTGTGTGTGTGTGTGTGTGTGTGTGTGTGTGTGTGTGGTTTAGCTTTCTAAAATGCGAGAATGCAACATTCATACTGTTGTGTTGCAAAGTACCCAAGCGGAATACAAGGTGACAATCCTCCAATTTGCATGTGGGCTCACTCTGGGAATGGAAGAAACAGAAAGAGCATCTCATATTCCACTTATGGAGTTCACAACCGAATAGTATGAACTTTGAATTCTCCAATTTTAGGTAATAAATCTACAAACATTCACCCCCTTCCCCTCATCCCTGTACCCCACCTGGATGTGCATCCATTTCTCCCTTTCTCCTTCCACCTATATTCCTTCCCCTGGCTTCACATTTCACGTCTCTTCTATCTCAATGTCCTTATCTCATGGTTTTTGTCTTTTTAATCTCTAGCCTTTGTCCAACCACCATCCCCCCCCCCCCCCCCCCCCCCCCCCCCCCATATGGTTAAGCTGGAGAGGTTGCAGAGAAACTAGGAGTGGTTATGACTACTCAGTGGTAGTTAGCTCCACCAAGGCCTGCCAGATCTCCCGGTTGCTAATAATTTAATTGCCCCTTCCCAACGCCATTGCCATGCCGATCTTTCTGTCCTTTGCCTCCGTTGCCAGAGTGAGGCCACACTTAAACAAAAAGAACAGCACCTTGTATTCCGCTAGGGTACCTTATAACCCAACAGTATGAACGCTAAGTTCTCCAATTTTAAATAGTACCTTCTTCCACCCCTCTCTTTCCCATGCCCTCCTCCACAGCCCAGTGTGCACACATTCCTTGCAGGATCTTCCGCCCCTGAAGCCACCCTGCTCCTTACCGCTCTTCCGTAAGCTCATCTATATTCCCAGTCCCACCTTTCTTTTTCAGCTTACTCACGCCTCCTCAACTCAGCCCAAAGGATAGTCCCAATCCAAAACATCATCATCCATATACGAGGAACTGTAGATGCTAATTTACATAAAAAAGATTCATTGCTAGAGTAACTAATCAGGTCAGGCAGCAACTGTGGAGAACTTGGATTGGTTAAGTTATGTTAAGATCCTCTTCAGACTGATTATAGTCAGGGGAGAAAATTGGAAGAGAGCTATGGGTGGGCTAAGTGATAGGTGGGTGCAGAGGAGGGTGGTTATGATTGGCAGATTGGTGGCAAAGCCTAGAGATGGGAAGAAGATAAGACTGAGATAAGGAAACAAGATAAGAGGCACGATATGTGATACCAGAAGAGATACAAGTGGAAGGCGATGAGGGGGAAAGAGGGGTGGGTTTGTGGGAAAAATAGATGCACATTCAGGTGGGCCACAGAGACGAGGGAGGGGGGAAACAGGGAAGGTGGGTGGGAGAGAATTCACAATGAATTCTCTAATTTTAGATAACTAGACAACACCCCCCCCCCCCCCAATATTTTCCCTGTGTCCCACTTGGATGATCATCCACTTCTTGGTCTCGCCAATGTACAGGAGTCCACATCAGAAACACCAGATGCAGTAAGTGACGTTAGAAGAAGTGCATGCGAACCGCTGACTCACCAAGAAGTACCGCTAGGGTCTCTGGATGGAGGCAAGGGAGGAGGTATGGGAACAGGTGTTACATCTCCTGCAGTTGCAGGGGAAAGTACCTGGGGAGGGTGTGGTTTTGTTGGGAAGGAATGAGTGAACCAAGGTGTGGCAGAGGGAGCTGTCTCTGCTGAACGTGAAAAAAGGTGGTGATGGGAAGACGTGACAAACCTTTTTCCCATCCCCCTCCCCCCCTCGCCTGTGTTCACTTACTGCCTGCCACACTTTGTCCTGCACTTCCTCTCTTCCAGTCGTCCCCCCCCCCCCCCCCCCCCCCCCCCGCTCTCAGTCAATTAGTCTGAAGATGGGTCCTGTACTGAAATATCATCTATCCATGTTCTCCAGAGATGCTGTCTGACCCACAAAGTTATTCCAGCAATTGTCATCTTTTTTTCACTGATCAATTGCTTGGCTCTATCCTGTTCCCAGATCTTTGTTCGCTTACCACCCCTCCACCCCACACACTATAATCAGTTGAAGGGTTCTCCCACATATGCTATCTGAGCTGCTGAGTTCCTCTAGTACTGTGTTGATCTGTGCTCATATCCCTCTATTTCCAGTGTTCATATCCCACATTTGGCTGTGTAAATGCCTCTTTAACATCAATATTATATCTACTTCTACCACTACGTTACCCTGCAGTGTTGACACCCACCACTCTGTATATAAAAAACAATAAACTTGCCTTGTATATTTTCTTTTAAACTGTTCCATTTCTCACCTTAAACCTATGCCTTTTAGCATCTCAGCAGGGAAAATGTTAAGGAGGGCAGTTACACAAACAACAGATAACACCATTATGTTTTTTCCTGGTCCACAGTCTGAAAAGCTATCTTTTCCAATAATGCTTAGATCATGAAAATGAAGCCAAATTGAGCGATTACTAATAATAATTTGAGTACTTATTTATATTTGTTAATTTTAACGTTTTTAGCTAATGATTGAAATACAAACCGTGCAGCTATAAATATCTATTTAGTGGATATTTAGATAAGGCAAATTCAAAAGGCTCAATATCAGAGACCCTTAATAATGAACCAAACTAAATGACACAGAATAGCATGTGCATGCAAAACAAGATTCAAATCAGACACAAAGTGCTGGAGTAACTCAGCAGGTCTGGCAGCATTCCCTGAGAATATGGCTAGGTGACATTTCGGGTCAAGACTTCCAGATCTTCCATGTTCCCCAGTGATGCTGCTTGATGCACTGAGGTATTCTAGCACTTTGTGTCTTTTTTTATAAAGCAGAATCTGTAATTCCTTATGTCAACACTCAAAGTACCTACTGGTCCAGATTTCCGACATTGGATTTATTTTGAGCATAATTTTTTAATCTCTCTCACTGAAATAAACTGAAAAGACATACCACGTCTTCCCAAAGCACAAGCCAATTCGCTGCCCAGAAATCCGCCACCAATTATTACAATAGACTTCACATTTCTTGAAATTGCCTCCAATGATTTAAAATCTTCTACCTGTAATGGAAATTTAAGTCTATTAGAAAAAATGTTACTTCTCCAAAGAAAAACAACCATAAAATAAGTAGAAAATCCACCTCATGCACTCCACGTTTCCAGAACACATCTGCACTATAAATGGCAATGGTAAATATGGCTAAGACTTTTTTTTTCCCGTCCAGGGATTACTTAGCTTGCTCCTGGATAGATACAGGTGAAATCTGGTAGCTGGTTAAAGCTCTCCCAACAGTGTCAAAAGGTGCTCCACAGTTTTAATACTATTTCAGAGTTCATATTGCCTAACTATGATGTTATTGGGATAAAACAGAAAATACCGTGCAGTTCAGGTAGCATCAGTGAAGATGAACAGTTTACTTTCCAGTTTAGAAATCTTAATCTGAACTATAACCGAAATGTAACATCAGACAAGTTGACCACTACTTCAAGCAATGAAAATTCAAAATGTAATTGGTGCATAAATATCAACCTGTCACAGAACAGACCCACCTGTCTAAAACAAAAATACAACCAGTACATTTTCAATGCCAAAAATATGCCACTAAAGTTTTAAATGGGAGGCACATATCTTTGGCACATACTGCTTTGCTTGTCTCAGGAACATTAGTACATTCATATTCTTGGCAAACAACTTCAGTTGAGTGCAATTATATATATTTACTTTAAAAATAATATAGAAATTAAAGTTTTAGCTTTTAACTGAGAAACAAATCTGGTGGTTATGTGAAGAAATATGGCAAGAATGACTTAAAATTATTTACGCTAAAAATACAAAACTAACTCAATTGTTGATAATCGATTAAAAAAAGTTTTATAAATTGTGAAAATGTGATCCAGAAAATATTACTATAAAATATAACCAGGAAATATATAAATAGAAGACAACACAAAAGCTAAGATATGGACAGTGGTAAAAATGTGTTCTTAATGACAAGGATAAAAAAATTCAAAACAACAAGTTGGCAGCAGCTGTGGAGAGACAACATTTGATTTACTTTGAGCTCCAAGGACAGGTTCATAAAAACAGCACCATTAGTTAGAATCAAATGGTCCAACTGTTGCGGATTTCACACCAAGCGAAGTAATTTTATTTCACAATCCACTGCATTGCATTTAATGCCCCCTCAAGAGCATTATATTAAAATACTCTTAATATGTTATGTTAATTATACATTATTTTCAATACATTCAACTGCACTAATCACAAAATACCTACATTTTCATAGTTCACACTTAAACAATGCCTTCACGTCCATGTTTAACGAAATACCAAATATTGGATATCAAATAATGACAAAGTAAGTACAGGAAGGAGATTAAGAACCTCTTGACCTGGTGTCAAGACAACAGCCTTTCTCTCAATGTCAACAAGACAAAGAAGATAGTGATAGACTTCAGGAAGCAAAGTTATACATTGACAGCGCCAAAGTAGAGATGGTTGAAACTTTAAAGCAGCATATGTCAATGCAGACTTTATAGCTTTCATGATTAGAAAGTACGTTAAAACAGCACATTGTAATGCCAATTTCATTTTATTTCATGCCCTCCTCATTAACCTGACAGTTCCATACATGATGGCAACCATCTGCTTCATCCTCGAATTTTCCATTTGTGAACCTAGACCACACAATATCAACTTCACCCTGGCTAGACCAAGTGCTGATAAATGTGATACGTACAGATGTGTCCTAAAATCGGCCTACCATAGGGTGAAGAGCCTTTTTTCTGGAATGAGTGGTACAAAATACAATACATTTAACCTAAAACTTAATTTTTTTTTAATGAAATCCTGGTGGAAGGCAAAACCCTAAAGAAAATAATACTATATTTACCTTCCTAAATAGAGTTGTTCTCTTTTGTACCTCTTCTCCTGCTCTTTCAAGTGATGGAAGGTTGCGTGGAATTCCACCTAGGAATGCAAAAAAAACATAAGCAAAATTGAAATAGAAAGGCATGATAGGTGTATATACAAAGGAAAATTTAAAAACTTGTGCAAGTTTATGACTTCATCAGCAAAATACGTTGTAAAAGCAATAATAAAATTAAATGAAATAGTTGGGGTTTTTTTCCTGCTGAGTTTCTGATCTCACACTGAACATCACGAGGTTGTAACCAGGCAAGTCGAGTTAGAGGGTGAAATGCTAAATTACGCATTTAAAAACAAATCAACAAGACTAATCATGTGAAAGAAATTGTTTCATTCCATCACCAGCAAATATGTTTTTCTTGATTCATTTTAAGTTATGAATACTTTCATGAGAAAGAAAGCGAGAGAGAACAAGGCAAGGGTTATAAACGTCAGCAGGACATGCAGTGTCTGTAATATTGGACCTAAGTAAGTTATAAAAAGGTAGACACAAAATGCATTTGTAACTGAGCGGGACAGGCAGCATCTCTGGAGAGAAGGAATGGGCAACGTTTCGGGTCGAGACCCTCCTTCAGACTGATGTCAGGGGAGTGGCGGGACAGATAGAATGTAGTCTGAGACAGTAAGACTGGTAGGAGAATTGGGATGGGGAGGGGATCGAGAGAGATGGAAAGTAAGGGCTATTTGAAGTTAGATAAGTCAATGATCATACCACTGGGGTGTAAGCTACCCAAATGAAATGGGTTGGAGGAGGAGCAGGTGAACCTCTGCCTCACCTGGAAAGACTGTCAGGGTCCTTGGTTGGTCACGGGGGGAGGTAATGGGACAGGTGTTGCATCTCCTGCGGTTGCAGGGGAAAGTACCTGGGGAGGGAGTGGCTTGGGTGGGAAGAGACGAGTTGATCAGGGTGTTGCGGTGGGAACGGTCTCTGTGGAAAGCAGAAAGGGGTGGAAACTGGTAGATGTGGCCAGTAGTAGGATCCCGTTGGATGAAAAGATAAAACGGGCCATGCGGGACTGGGGAACGATGTTACAAAGAGGAGTTATAAAAAGAGGTAGGTTTAGCAGAAGAGGCCAGATAGAACCACTGTTTCTTGGACAGAAGTGCTGTAGTTGAAAATAAAGAGGAGGCTTTGTAAGGCAAAGTCATTCTTTATGTATGTCAATAGCTAGAACAATTAGTAATTCAGTCATGGCTCCTCCTCTGAGATGTAGGAGATCCACATTGGTGCTAATGACATAGATAAGAAATATGCAGTCATGGAATTTAGGGAGTTAAGTAGAAAAATGAATTGAAAATCAGGACCTCTAGGGTTGATAACAAGATTAGTCACTGTCACGTGCCATTTTGTATCCAAATGGAAAAATGTGTGGCTAAAGAATAGGTTCGCAGGGGGGGGGGGGGGGGGTGGGGAAGGGAGAAGGTAACATGTTTTTGGATCATTGGAATTTCTTCTAGGGCAAGCGTGGCATACAAGGACAATGTGCAAACTGAAGAGGAAAATCAATATCCTTACAGAGTGGTTTGCAAATGCAAATCAGATGGCTTTAAACTAGTGAGGCAGGAGGTGGAACCTAGAGTTACAGTGCATCGCAAAGGAAAGTTGACTCATGTAGAAAATATAACATGCAAGACCAGTGGGAAGAGCAGTGGGACAGAAGCAGGAGAAGCATGAAAGGGCCTGGAGGCGTAACTATGTTTACTCCAGTGCAACAAACTTCAGATAAGGTGAATGAGTTGAGGACATGGATCAGCACAAGTTGACCCTGGATCAGCGCATGATAAAAATGAGGGCAAGAGGTCAGGACTGACAGGTCAACATTCCAGGATGTAGAAATTTCAGACGTGACAGGGGGGAACGCACTGCAGATCAGGGAGAGCATTGCAGCAGTATGGAGGGAGAATGTTCTGCAGGGATCAGCCAATGAGGTTGTTTGGGTAGTATGTTTTGATAGTTATACTGCAGGCTTCCCAAGCGTCAGCAGGGATTCGAACAAATATGTTGACAGATTGCACAAGGTAAAAGCAGTAAGGTTATACTGGTCCCAATATTGATAATTACTTAAAAACAAAGTAAATAGAGTTCAGAGTCAGCATGCCCCTAGCAGTGCAAGAAGCAAACATGGTCGGTTTAGCGAAACTTGGTTAACAAAGGATATTGAAATCTTGAGCAGGGAAGATGGAAGCAAATGTCTGATACAGAAAATTGGTATCCAACTAAGCTGACAGATTTTTACACCTTCATTAGCCTCGGGATGATAGACAATACTGTCCCTCGTTCAACAAAAAGGTCTCATGGAAAAACCTGCAATCTGTAGGCCAGTGAGTCTTCTATCCGTGCAGGAAAAATGTTGGTGAAGACTCTAATGGACAAGGTTTATGTTCATTTGGAAAGGCAGGGACTGATTAACTGGTGTTAGCAAGCTTTGTGCAGGAGTTCACGTCTCACAAATCATGGGTTTTTGAAGAGGTATCCAAGAAAGTTAATGAGGGCAGAGCAGTCGATATGATTCACATAGACTTCAGTAAGGCTTTTGACGAGGTCCGACATGGTAGGCTGGTTCAGAGGTTAAAACACGTGAAGCGATGCAGCGTGCGACGTCAAATTCTGCTAGGAATATATGGAGTAAAGAGCAAGGACTGTCGGAGTTATGACGCGGAGTGACCTAGGGTGCAAGTCTACAGGTCACTGTAGGAACATAGGTGACAGGGAAGAATCAAAGCACAGAAACAAGCCTTTTTGGCCCACCTTGTCAAAACCAATCGTGACATCTACCAGTTCCCATTCCATCCCCCAGTGTTAGACCTGAACCCCTCTACTCCTTTCGCATCAAAATATCTGTCCAAATGCCTTTTAAAATTCATAGTTGAATCTGCTTCCCCTCACACAAACCCTTTCCATTGTCCACTCCCTCTATTACCCAGTTTCTTTCCCCTCCCTTCCCATCACCAACACACTCCTCCCATTAGGTCCTCCAGCACTCCCTGCACTCTTTCCATCTGCCCACCATACTGCTTATTTGGGTTACATTCTTCTTTTCTTATGCCTCCATCAACTGTACCCCTTTGTTGCCTTCAGTTACCCCCTTCCAGCCTCTATTGCTATCTCATCAGTTCCCTTTCCCTCACCTCCTTATACTGGCCAGCTTCCCACTATCCAGTCCAAATGTAGGGTCAATAATGGCTGTTTCCCTTTCAGGATGCTGCCTTATCCGCTGAGTTCCTCCAGCAATTTGATTTTTTTTTGTTTTTGTCTCCTAACATAGGGAGGCAAGGGGTGATTTTATGGAGGTTTATAAAATTATAAGGGACATAGATTGTATCATTTGGTATTATTTCTTGGGCAGGAGAGTCTTGAACAAATTGCACATGGGTAGGGGGGTTGGGGGTGGTGAGAATTTCAATGGTGATCTTGGGGGGGGGGGGGGGGGGGGGGGGTTCTTCTCACAGAGGGTGATCAATATTTGAAATGAGTTGCCAAAGCTAGTGATGGCGACAGGAACAGTACAATATTTAAAAGCACTTGAATAAACGTTTAGATAAGAAAGATGAGGAGAGATACAGGCCTGATGCATGCAAATGGAATGAGCAAAGATCAGCATCATAGTCAGCATGAACAATGTGGGGCACAGGGCCTGTTTCTGTGCGGTATGATTATGTGACATTTATTACAACACAGGCAGACCACTTGGAACTTGAAGACAGCACAAATTTCGAGCAGAGCAATCTCATCACTCTTGTCCCAAACTTATCTTTTAATTAGATGTAGAAAAAAAAACCCATCCTCCTTCACTAACAATACAGATTATAAACAAGACAATGCTCAACTGTGGCAAAAAATAAGTATGCAACTAAAAATTAAGCTTAGAACAGACCATAACTATATTGAAAGGACTGCTAGTATGAAAAAAAATTAAAAGGTTACCTGTTGCAATTAAACATTTATCGTATGTTATTTCCACATCATCGTCTAATTTTACTTTGTTTCCTCGGACATCAATGTTTACAACCTGCAACGAAAAACAATACCAACTCTTGCCATTAAGTCGCACTGCCCATAGTAAACCATCTCAAAATAGCCCTTTGTGTTTAAGCACAAGCTTAAAAACTACAACATGCCATTATGCAAATAATCAAGAGAATGCAAGGCAATTAAACTAACAGATCTGTTGTGCACACTTCCTTTTATTAACACATGGCTTTCAAATCTGATGTGATCCTGATACAATTACTAAATGTAAATTTTTAGACTTACTTTTTTTCTAGTTAACACTGCTACTCCTCCATTCTCCACAAAAGATAACTCTTGAGGGCTGACATAGAACGACGGGGGCTGGAAGTAAATACTGTTTTAAAAAACGAAAAGGGCAAGTTTAAAAAAAAACCATGTAAGAATCAGACCCTTAAAACTTTTCTGTGGACAACAGATGCAGCAGAATTAGACCATTCAGCCCATCAAGTCTACCCATTCAAACATGGCCGTTCTATCTCCCTCCTAACCCCATTCTTCTACCTTCTCCCCACATCCCCCCCAACACCCTTACTAATCAAGAATCTATCTATCCCTGCCACAAATATATCCATTGACGGCCTCCACAGCCTTCTGTGGCAAAGAATTCCACAGATTCATCACCCTCTGACTAAAGAAATTCCTCATCTCCTTCCTAAAGGACCGTCCTTTAATTCTGAGGCTATAACCTCTAGTCCTTGACTCGCCCACAATTTGGAAACATCCTCTCCACATCCACTCTATCCAAGCCTTTCACTATTTGGTACATTTCAATGAAGTCCCCCCTCATTCTTCTAAACTCCAGCGAGTACAGGCCCAGTGCCCTCAAATCCTTATCATATGTTAACACTCTCATTCCGGAGATCATTCTTGTAAATCTCCCCTGAAATCTCTCCAGGGCCAACACATTCTTCTTCAGATATGGTGCCCAAAATTGCTCACAATACTCCAAATTTGGCCTGACCAGTGCCTTGTAAAGGCTAAGCATTACATCCCTGTTTTTGTATTCTAGCCCTCTTCAAAAATAAATGCTAACATTGCGTTAGCCTTCTTTACTACTGATTCGACTTGCAGATTAACTTTTTGGGATCCTGCACCAGCACTCCCATGTTCTTTTGAACCTCCGATTTCTGGATTCTCCCCCCATTTAGACGCCTTTACTTCTACTACCAAAATGCATGACTCCATACTTTGCTACACAATCTTTCATCTGCCACTTCTCTGCCCACTCTGTTGAAGTCCTTCTGCAGAGTCCCTGCTTTCTCTGCATTACCTGCCCCTCCATCTATTTTCCTATCATCTGTAAACGTGGCCACAAAGCCTTCAATCCACTCGTCAAAATAAGTAATATACAACGTGTAGAGTACCAACACCCCAGCACTGACCACTGTGGTACTCCGCTAGTCACTGGCAGCCAACCAGAAAAAGCTCCCTTTATCGCTACTCTTTGCCTTCTACCATCCAGCCAACATGATATTCATGCTAGTATCTGCCCTTTCATACTACTGCCTCTCATCTTCCTTAGCAGCCTCATGTGTGGCACCTTATCAAAAGCTTTCTGAAAATCTAGGTATACAACACCCACTGACTCTCCTTTGTCTGTCCTACTATTTACTTCTTCAAAGAATTCCAAGAAAGAGTGGCGCCACCAATGGCAGCCTCGCCAACAGTCTGTCTGTCCCTTCCTTCTTTGTTGTTCGATAGTATGTATTAAATGTTTGTTTTAGTGCTCTTTAGCTTGTTTTATGTGGGGAGTGGGGGCGTGGGGCATTGGGGAATTTATTTTACCTCGACGGAGATGCGATTTCTTTCCATATCGTATCTCCGTCCGCACTGCGGCCTACATTCGAGGAGTTAGCGGCCTTTGCTGGAGACCGACTTCAGGAGCTCCAAACGCGGGAGCCTGCGGTCTGACAATCGTGGCGCTCGCGGTCTCTGTCGGGGATCAACTTTGGAGCTCCAACCGCAGGAGTCTGCGGACTTTAACATCGTGAAACTCGCAGTCCCTGGTGGGAGACTTAATTCAGGAGCTCCAAGCTGCAGGAGCTTCGACCGCCCCAACGCGGGAGCTTCATTTTCTGGCTGTGGGAGCTTTGATCGCCCCGACTGCGGGAGAATAGAGGAAGAAGATTGGGCTTCATTGCCTTCCATCACAGTGAGGAATGTGGGGAATCCGTTGCCGTGGATGTTGATGTTAACTTTTATGTAGCTGTATGTCTTGTGGCTTTTTTTTTAGTATGGCGTTATTGGCAATTTTCCAAAATCCCCCTAGAATAGGCATTCTTTCCCCCCTGTTCCTTACCAAAGCACTTGTCTGATAAAGAAAGCTAAAGAAACAAAAACCCTACATCCTATAAGAAGCAAGGTGGCGCAGTGGTAGAGTAACTGCCTGACAGCGCTTACAGCCTCAAAGACATGGGTTCGATCCTGACTATGGGAGTTGTCTGTTCTCCCCGTGACCTACGTGGGTTTTCTCTGAAATCTTTGGTTTCTTCCCACACTCCAAAGGTGTACAGGTATGTAGGTATATTGGCAAATGTAATAATTATCCCCAGAGTGTGTAGGATAGTGTTAATATGCAGGAGTGGGTTGCAGGTTGGCGAGGACCTGGTGGACCGATGGGCTTGTTTCCATGCTGCATCTCTAAACTATCAACCTCTATGTTATGATTGAACAGGAAAGGAACAAAAATGAGCAATTATTATATATCAATTTCAGTAATATTATAAGCCTACCTCCTTTCTTTTCCATTCCATTGTTTAAATTTCAGTGTTTCCGGAACACTGGAGTCATCTGAAAACCAGAGCTCTTTCGAAAGTGGTGGCCGCATATAAGGCAAATCTGGTTCTTCCGTAACTATCAGGACCTAAAATATAATATACACAAAACATTAAAAACTTGAGAATTCAAACTATAATTCAATATCAAATTGCAATCTCAAAGCAAAGTACAATAGATGCCAGAAAAAGCCAAAACCATTTCAGAAAAATTAAAAGCATTTTCTCTCCATGGAAGCTGCCCAACCTTCCGAATATTTCCAACATTTTGTGTTATTTTACTTATACTCGTTCATTTAACTTAAAATAGTCCAAGGGAGAATAATCAAACAAGAAACAACAAAAAGGCCTAACTAAAAGGAATGAGGGGAGATGACTACAAGTTCATTTAAAAATACAGGTTTTAAGAAACACTTAAAGGTAAATTAGAGGTTTGGAAGGAAATTCTAGATTTTAGAGACCTGGCAACTATTGGCGATTACTCTGGAAATGAGCAAAAGGGCAATAAAAAGAGCAGCATTAACTTTTGTCTAGCAAATGTATTTCAATGAAACTACTACTTATTCTTGAAAACTCCAGCAAGTGTCAGCCTAATCCTAATGCGCCTGTCCCACTTAGGCGACTTTTTAGGCGACTGCAGGACTATGCGGTCGCCACATGTTCGCAGGTGGTTGCCGGGTAGTCACCTTCATGGTCGTGAGGAATTCCCACATTCTGGGAATCCGGCCTCATTATGGTCGCCGGGAATTTTTCAACATGTTGAAACATTAGCAGCAACCAGAATGAAGCTGCCATGGAGAGTAGTGAGAATTCTCATGCCGTAGGTGCAGTGGTATTGTGTTGCCAGGAAGTCGAAGGTTGTCGTAGGTTCTCGTAGGTTGTAGCCGGTGCTACAATTTAATTGGCTCATTGGGGAAAAAAACGTTAGCAGTAGTTTTCAGAACCAAGGATAACCAACCGGTAATGTTAATGCCCGCCGAGATTCACAGACGTGCATCTCTGGCTTCTTAAAAGTTGTCTCCACTACTTCTCCCCCCCCCCCGCCGTTTTAAAGGACTTGCGTGAACCTTCTTAATTACAGCATCAACCTTCCTGTTCATCATGGTGTTTATCTGTATCACATTGTCAGAGTGTGTGTGTGTGTGTGTGTGTGTGTGTGTGTGTGTGTGTGTGTGTGTGTGTGTGTGTGTGTGTGTGTGTGTGTGTGTGTGTGTGTGTGTGTGTGTGTGTGTGTGTGTGTGTGTGTGTGTGTGTGTGTGTGTGTGTTCCACTCTGACAGTCGCTGTTCCTGTTGCCGCTTTTTCAGCCAGCAGTTGCCTGAAAAATGGTCAAAGTCGGACAGGTCCATAAGACAACACTTTCATCTTAGAAATCAACAAGTGAATTGCCTCCCATTTGAATGATATCCTTTCTTAAAAAAGAACATCAATACTGTATGTAGAATTCCAGGTGCAGTGTCCCAATAGGTGCAGGAGTAAGCCATTCGGCCATTCGAGCCAGCACCACCATTGAATATGATCATGGCTAATCATCCACAATCAGTACCCTGTTCCTGCTTTCTCCCCATACCCCTTGATTCCATTTGCCCCAAGAGCTCAATCGAACTCTCTCTCGAATACATCCAGTGAATTGGCCTCTACTGCCTGGATAATTCTACAAATTTGCAAATCTCTGGCCAAAAAGGTTTTATCCTCATCTCAGTCCTAAATGGCCAACTCCTTATTCTTAAACTGTGACCCCTGGTTCTGAACTCCCCAACATGGGGAACATTTTTCCTGTATCTAGCTTGTCTAATCCCTTAAGAATGTTATGTTTCTATAAGATCTCTTTTCATCCTTCTAAATTCCAGTGAATATACTGTAAGCCCAGTCAATCCATTATTTCATCATATGCCAGTCTCGCCATCCTGGAAATTAACCAGGTGAACCTACGCTGCACTCCCTCAATAGCAAGAATGTCTTTCCTCAAATTAGGAGACCAAAACTGCACACAATACTCCAAGTACGGTCTCACCAGGGCCATCTATAACTGCAGTAGGACCTCCTTGCTCTATACTCAAATCCTCTCACTATGAAGGCAAACATGCCATTAGCTTTGTTTACTGCCTGCTGTACCTGCATGCTTACTTTCAGTGACTGATGTGCAAGGATACCTAGGTCTCGTTGCACCTCCCCTTTTCCTAATCTGACACCATTCAGATAATAATCAGCCTTCTTGTTCTTGCCACTAAAGTGGATAACTTCACATTTTCTTAATAATGTGCATGAGAGTACTTGTTTAAAATGGTATGATAGTGATGCTACAGTTAAATTTCCAAACTGGTAATCATGACATCTGGACTATTTCAATAACCTGGAACATAAAAACATTAACCATTATCACAAAAAACACCAGATTTACTACTATCCTTCACAGAAGGAAATCTGCCATACTTGTTAAATCTGCTACAAGTGTGATGCCAGACACACCAAAATGATTGACTGAAATGTTAAACCAGGGTAATTGTGGACAAGCAATAAATGTAGAGCTTGGCAGTGATGCACAGATGTAAAAGAGTAAAATATACAGACATTCATCGAACTGGTCCACGGTTTCCTGCTTTCCAATATCATTTTGTCCTGAATGGGTCGCACACAACCAAATAAATACACACACAAACACACACCCAAAGTCAAAGTTTTATAATTATAAGAATTGGGTGCAGAAATCTTCTATCGTGCAATTTTTATGCTGTTACAACTGTGTGTGCGCACTGAATTCTTGTGCAAATTTGACCTCATGAGCTTTTGGTGTAGTAGATTTTACCATTTCGTTAAGTCATACAACTTTAAACCAGCTTGCAGTTCTTTTGCGCTTCACACCCTTTGCATCCTTTGAATTTGACATGGTGAATCAAAATATCTATCAATTAAAAACTCAATGCCAGCTACAGAATTTGAAATGGATCTTTGGAAACTGTGCAATAAAGTCAATATGATTATGAGATTTTCACAAATAAGTATAAATTACATACTGTATAATTATTGATCACTACATTTTAGGTAACATTGTAGTGTCTATGACATACAGACTCTTGAAAGCTTTCATTTTTCAAATGAAACAGTTCTTTATTTTAACAGTGTAATGTCCTCCCCTTCTCTCCTCCCCCGTCCCCCCACTCTCCTTCCCTTTCCTCATTCCCTCCCCACACCTCTCTCCCTTACTCCCATCCTCTCCCTCCCCACCTCCCTCTCCAAGGTCCAGTCCCACCCATTTACCGCTGGGTACCTGCCAGCAGCGCCGCCATCCTTGGGGAGGGAGGCCCTGACCCTCCCCCGGGTGATGGTCGGGGACGTATGCGGCCCACGGACGGGATGTGGCCCGCGAAAGGGTCCAATGATTTCCCCGTCGATGCCAGAGCGGGTTGCAGCTGTCCCTGGTGTCGGATTGGGCCGCGGATTTTGAAATTCGGGGAAAAAAGAATCTCCACTATAAAATTTCTCCACTGTCATTTATAGCGGAGAAATTTTATAGTGGAGATTTTATTTTCCTAATTTCAAAATACTTTTGTGCGCACATACATTTTCTTTGTGCGCTGGTTTCAAAGCTTGTGTGCGCGCGCACAGCTTCGAGGGAACATTGCTTATAGGCTCTTTCTCTTCGATGAACAATTCATCCCATTCTGGAAATAAATCTGATGAACCTTTATTATGCTCCCTCTGTTGAACCTATGTTCTTAGGTTAAGTCAAACAAGCCTTTAGTCTGAATTCCAGGGCCACTCATTATTGCAGTAACTATTGCACTGAACACTACAACAGGGAAACAGGCCTTTATGTCCACCAGGTCCATGCTGATCATCATAGAAACATAGAAAATAGGTGCAGGAGTAGGCCATTCGGCCCTTCGAGCCTGCACCGCCATTCAATATGATCATGGCTGATCATCCAACTCAGTATCCTGTACCTGCCTTCTCTCCATACCCCCTGATCCCTTTAGCCACAAGGACCACATCTAACTCCCTCTTAAATATAGTCAATGAACTGGCCTCAACTACCTTCTGCGGGAGAGAATTCCAGAGATTCACCACTCTCTGTGTGAAAAATGTTTTCCTCATCTCGGTCCTAAAGGATTTCCCCCTTATCCTTAAACTGTGAGCCCTTGTTCTGGACTTTCCCAACATCGGGAACAATCTTCCTGCATCTAGCCTGTCCAACCTCTTAAGAATTTTGTAAGTTTCTATAAGATCCCCCCTCAATCTTCTAAATTCTAGTGAGTACAAACCAAGTCTATCCATTCTTTCTTCATATGAAAGTCCTGACATCCCAGGAATCAGTCTGGTGAACCTTCTCTGTACTCCCTCTATGGCAAGAATGTCTTTCCTCAGATTAGGAGACCAAAACTGGACGCAATACTCCAAGTGTGGTCTCACCAAGACCCTGTACAACTGCAGTAGAACATCCCTGACCTATACTCAAATCCTTTTGCGATGAATGCTAACATACCATTCGCCTTCTTCACTGCCTGCTGCACCTGCATGCCTACTTTTAATGACTGGTGTACCATGATACCCAGGTCTCGTTGCATGTCCCCCTTTCCTAATCGGCCACCATTCAGATAATAATCTACTTTCCTGTTTTTGCCACCAAAGTGGATAACCTCACATTTATCCACATTATACTGCATCTGCCATGCATTTGCCCACTCACCCAGCCTATCCAAGTCACCTTGCAGCCTCCTAGCATCCTCCTCCCAGCTAACTGCCCCCCAGCTTCGTGTCATCCGCAAACTTGGAGATGTTGCATTCAATTCCCTCGTCCAAATCATTAATATATATCGTAAATAGCTGGGGTCCCAGAACTGAGCCCTGCGGTACCCCACTAGTCACTGCCTGCCATTGTGAAATGGACCCGTTTACTCCTATTCTTTGCTTCCTGTCTGCCAGCCAGTTCTCTATCCACATCAATACTGAACCCCCAATACCGTGTGCTTTAAGTTTGTATACTAATCTCTTATGTGGGACCTTGTCGAAAGCCTTCTGAAAGTCCAGATATAACACATCCACTGGTTCTCCCTTATCCACTCTACTAGTTACATCCTCGAAAAATTCTATAAGATTCGTCAGACATGATTTACCCTTCATAAATCCATGCTGACTTTGTCCAATGATTTCACCACTTTCCAAATGTGCTGCTATCCCATCTTTAATAACTGATTCTAGCAGTTTCCCCACTACAGGTGCACAACCTTTTATCCAAAGATCCAAATAACGAAAACCTCCGAATAGCGACATTTTTTCGGTCCTTGAAGAAAGGTCCTTGAAAACGTTCACCGAGGGCGGCCCGCAGAGGTGACAGCGGAACCTCCGGTCGGTCCTCGAAGAAAGGGGAACTAAATCCCCATTCATAAAAGACAAGGTGAGGGTATATTGCGCGGGAGGGTTAATAATTGACAATATGCTGCTACCTGCCATCTGAGTTAAAAAGTTCCCATGGTAGACTCACGATACACAGTGTATCGTGAGTCTTGCGTGGGAACTTCTTAACTCAGCTGGCAGGTAGCAGCATATTGTCGCTCCCTTCAGTTTCACCCCACCTACACCCCTCTGCTCCCCGGCCATGTGTGTGACCCCATCCCTCCCCTCTCCAGCTCCCCGCTCATTGCACCGGCGCGGGGGCTTTGTACTGTCTTCACGTCGGCGATGGCAGCCAGCACGTCAGTGCAGTCACCGGAGACGTCAGGACCAATTGGACGTCGACCACCAGGCCCACCGCAAGCACGGGGATCCCAGAGACCCACAGCCAACAGCAGCCCAGCCCAGCCCCGCTCCAACTACAGAGGAACCTGGGTCGCAGCTCGGGGCGTCGTAGGGGCCCATCGGGGAGCGGGTTCCTGTTGGTCCTGACGTCTCCTGCCACCTGCTATCCTCCGGGAACTGTACCGCCCTTGCAGGAGAGTGGGGTTGTTTGCAGTTGCAGAGGGAGGGGGCAAGGGTGGTACAGTTCCCAGTCTCAGCTCCAGTCCAGGGGAGTGGCCGGAGACGTCAGGACCAACGGGACAGCGACCCCCAGGCCCACTGCAAGCACGGAGATCCCAGAGACCCATAGCCAGCAGCAACTCCAGCCCAGCCCCGCTCCAACTCCAGAGGAACACGTAGGGGCAGAAGCTGAGGGTGTGCAAGGTGTTCTTGGGGTGGCGCAGCTCTGGCTGTGGGCAAACTGCCACTTGTCGCCGTAGCGGCCCATCGGGGAGAGGATTCCTCTGGAGTTGGAGGGGGAGGGGGGTATTGTGCTGTTTGATCGCCCCCTGCTATCCCAGGGACAGGGAGACACAGCGGCTTTTTAGACTGGTGGGCAATCACTTCCGAAGTTCTGCTCACACAGTCAGTACACCTCTCCTACACTGCATTTCATACAAACATTTATTCTGCAAGAAAAAACGACATTGAAGACTCAAACTCGCGACCGAGTAACTGCTGGGATCAAGGCGCAAACTCGCGATCTTGCGGATATGAGCCGAACACTCTACCACTGAGCCAGCCATTAAAATCTACGCTAAAAGATTTCCATTCCGAAGACCGAAAAATTCTGAATTACGAAAAGTGTCTGGTCCCAAGGCTTTCGGATAAAAGGTTGTGCACCTGTACCGATGTTAGACTAACTGGTCTGTAATTCCCTGTTTTCTCTCTCCCTCCCCTTTTAAAAAGTGGTGTTACATTAGCTACCCTCCAATCCTCAGGAACTACTCCAGAATCTAAAGAGTTTGGAAAAATTATCACTAATGCATCCACTATTTCTGGGGCTACTTCCTTAAGTACTCTGGGATGCAGCCTATCTGGCCCTGGGGATTTATCGGCCTTTAATCTATTCAATTTACCTAACACCACTTCCCGGCTAACCTGGATTTCACTCAGTTCCTCCATCTGATTTGACCCCCGGTCCCCTGCTATTTCCGGCAGATTATTTATGTCTTCCTTAGTGAAGACAGAACCAAATCATCCATCCATTTACACCAATGCTACATTAATCTAATTCTCTATTCATCTTATCAAATCCCCAGATGTTACCATTCACCGACACACTTGGGCCAATTTGCAGTGGCCGATTAAACTACTGACCTGCATGTATCTTTGAATCTTTCAATTTCGCCATCTGAAAGAAAATACTCTGCTTTCTTAATTTCGATCAAAGTGGATGCTCTTGGACTTTTCCCCAACATATTACCCATTTCATACCCCATTTGCCATGCATACACCCATTTAGTCTGCATGTTTACATTGCATGAAACCTCTCTGCATCCTTCTCACAACTTTGTAACATCCAGCTGTCTTCAGCTGTGAATTTTGAAATGTTACACTTAACCAGCTCATCCAAATTCATGCAAGTTCGTCAGCAGCTGGGGAGCTGGCACTAACCCCTGTGGATTCTGTCAAAGCAGCCCAACCTAAAAATGTTTCATTCCTCCTGTTTTCTTCCAATTAAATCATTCTTAATTTAGACATGTATATTACCTTTAATTGCTTTAATTCTTATACGGTCTTAACAGATTTTTACGTGGTCCCTCACCAAGGGCGTTCAAATACATCACCTTCACTGGATCGTAATGACAATTACTAGCTTTATAACTTTAAAAAAGATGCCTCAAATTTTGCCTTTTGACATGTTTTCCCACACTGATTCAAATTGAAGTATCTTCATGATTGTTTCTTCTATAGCAATTATTACCATTTTGCAATTCTGCCATGTCTTTTCTTGTGAACTTTCAAAATGTCCCCTCGCATGAGCAGGTCAATAATTAATATACTGGTTGAGTTATTGGATTTTGCCAGGATATTACTCCCATCTCGTTTTGTGAAGTCATCTCAAATGAAACTGCTACTTTCCCGATTTTGCCAGTTTGTCATGAATTGAATCCTCTCTCTCCCATACAAATCAATGTCTTTCATTCAGCTTCAGCTTCTGATCTTATCGAGTCCTCACCAGTTTGCTCATTGTGCAGAATAATCAACCTTTGTAGCTTTTTAATTTACAACCCAGTTGTATATATTCCCAAAGCAAGATGTTTTTCTTAGTCCTATTTTGTTGGGTACTGAAGAGGACCACATTAGATGGCTCTTTTACTTCCTGCTCTAAACTTGAGTATATCCTTATTCTTGGAAATGGGCAGGTAACATCTAGGACTCAAAATCCACGTTTATTTTTCTTATATCCTCCCTGCACCCTCCACAAAGTTGGCACCTGACTGTGGCGACATGTTGCCAGCAGTACAGCAGAAAATGAACAAATTCAGTAGTTCTCAGTTTACCTGTATAAAAGATACAGCAGAAGCCAGCGCTGTAACTGACAAGCTGCTAATGCATTTAATCGCATTAGCACTATTGCGATTTACCGGCAGCAATGGAGCTGCCGACTGTAAGGGAATTCCCGATCGCAGGGGAATCCCCGACCTGGCAGAGGATCGCAGGAACAGTAAGTACTGTACCTGGAAACACCGGGAAGGCCTCCATGGTGTCCGGAAACGTGGCCGGCGGGCAAGACTACAAGACAGACTGAAGCGCAGGGGACTACGCCCCCCCGCTCTCTTCCAGCCTACTAGCCAATGTACAATCACTGGAAAATAAAGTGGAGGACTTAAGGTCAAGGCTGCTTTACCAAAGGGAGCTGAGAGAATGCTCTGTGTTCTATTTCACAGAGGCACAGCTCACCTCCAGCTCCCCAGACTCAGCTCAGATGTAGCAATTCTGTCTAACTCCTGCTCTCCGTACCTGGAACATCTGGCAGCAAAGTGTCGCCACTTCGACCTCCCAAGGGAATTCACCTCCATCATCCTGACCGCGGTCTGCATCCCACCCCAGGCAGACATCCATCTACCATTGGAGGAGCTGTACGCCGTGGTCAACAACCATCAGAAGCCTTTACCACTGTAGCCAGGAACTTCAAAAAAAGCCAACCTGAAATCACTCCCAAACTACCAGCAACATTCGCCTGCAGCACCAGATGATTAAACACCCTTGACCACTGTTATACGACCACCAAGGATGCCTATCGCTCTATCCCTCACCCTCACTTCGGGAAATCCGACGGTTCAGCAGCGCTGCTTCTTCCTGCATACAGGCAGCAACTGAAGAGCCCACCCTCAGGGGTGAAAACTGTACAGAGCTGGTCTGGGGAGGCAGAGGAACAACTCCAGGACTACTTGGACTCAGTAGACTGGGCAATGTTCAAGGACTCGGCAACTGACCTGAATGAATATGCCACAGTCGTTACAGACTTCATAAGGAAATGTGTGGAGGACTGCGTTCCTACAAAAATCTTCCGAGTGTTTCCTAACCAGAAGCCTTGGATGAATCAGGAAATCCACATTTTTCTGAGGACCAGATCATGGGCATTCAGGTCTGGTGATACGACCTTGACAAGGCCATCAAAAAGGCCAAAAGGGACTCCTGCTAAAGCTGTGGCGGTTGTTCAGCAACTGTGGCAGGGCTTGAATGCCATCACCTCCTCCAAAGCAAAATCAGGAAGCAGCTCAAGCGACAGCGAAGCATCACTCCCTGACAAGCTCACTGCTGTTCTACGCACGCTTTGATAGGGAGGAGAGGGAGGAGGGGAGGAGACGGGGGGTGGGAGGAGAAGAGAGGGGGGTGAACCTCTGCCCCAGTCTGAGGTCCAGAACGCTCTGGAGCAGGTTTTCATCCAGGATCTCTCGGTACTTTGCTCTGTTCATCTTTCCCTCGATCCAGACTAGTCTCCCAATTCCTGCCGCTGAAAAACATCCCCACAGCATGATGCTGCCACCACCATGCTTCACCGTAGGTATGGTATTGGCCAGGTGATGAGCGGTGCCTGGCTTGCTCCAGACATGACCCTTGGCATTCAGGCCAAAGAGTTCAATCTTGGTTTCATCAGACCAGTGAATCGTGTTTCTCATGTCTTTTGGCAAAATCCAAGCGGGCTGTCGTGTGCCTTTTAGCAGTGGCTTCCGTCTGGCCACTCTACCATAAAGGCTTGATTGGTGGAGTGCTGCAGATACAGTGCCCTTCTGGAAGATTCTCCCATCTCCACAGAGGAACACTGAAGCTCTGTCAGAGTGACCATCGGGTTCTTGGTCACCTCCCTGACCAAGGCCCTTCTCCCCCGATTGCTCAGTTTGGCCGGGCGACCAGCTCCATGAAGAGTCCAAGAGTTCCAAAGTTCTTCCATCTAAGAGTGACAGAGGCTAATGTGCTCTTTGGGACCTGCAAGGCTGCAAGAATTGTTTTATACACTTCTCCAGATCTGTGTCTTGACACAATCCTGTCTCGGAGGTCTCCAGATAATTCCTTCGTCTTCATGGCTTGGTTTTTGCTCTGACATGCACTGTCAACTGTGGGACCTTATATAGACAGGCGTATGCCTTTCCAAATCATGTCCAATCAATTTAATTTACCACTGGTGTGTGGACTCCAATCAAGTTGTAGAAACATCTCAAGGATAATCAATGGAAACAGGATGAACCCAAGCTCAATTTTGAGTGTCATAGCAAAGGGTCCGAATATTTATGTAAATGTGATACTTCAGTTATTTCTTTTTAATTACTTTGCAAAAATTTCAAAACACCTGTTTTTGTTTCTTCATTATGGGGTATTGTGTGTAGACTGAAGATAAAAAAGATGTTTTAATCCATTTTAAAATAAGGCTGTAAAGTAACAAAATGTGCAAAAAGTGAATGGGTCTGAATACTTTCTGAATGCACTGTATTTACAGTGAACTTTTTTTCCCCCTATCATTTATCATATTGTTTGTACTATGTTTACATATTCTGTTGTGCTGCAGCAAGTAAGAATTTCATTGTTCCATCTGGGACATATGACAATAAAAAACTTTACAAACAAAAAAACCCACAGACTTGTCAGACAAGTGCAAGGGCTTACTTGCCCTACTGCTAATGTATAGATTGCCAGACTTGCCTCACTCATTCCTCACCACAACATGACCAAATTTAGAGCCCAAAGATTATGAATGCTTCTTGGAACAAAATATTCGTACCATTTTCCTTCCCTGATGGAATGAGAAAAGCTCAAACTTCAGTTTATGGTTCAGAAATGTTCCTCGATTGTGATGGCCCTTAATGGGAGCAACTCCCATCTGCTCCAGTCACATCTGCTCTCCCTTGGCAGTTTGAATCTAATTTGTAATTAAGTTGCCCATCTATAATTAATCATATATCTTTTCAATACTATTATTAATAATAATTCAGTGCCATAAGTGCACAGAAAATCATTTTAAAGCAGAGGAAATGGAGAACCACAATATTCACTCGCCAACTACTACCTCCCTTCAATCATGTCACACTCAAATTTTGCTACTGTTTCTGAAACGCAAAATTTTACAACTGGTGCTTTTTGACGAATTCAATTGATTTTTACTTCTGAAACTACAGAGTATTCTTTCCCATCACTTCACCCAATTGTTTCACACAAAATACCAACTTTCCCCATTCTGAAGGACCTTCTCCCTGGTATTAGATTCTATCCTACTCAGTGTTAGTAATAGTCTTCAGTATGTATCCTGAAAAAAAATGACCAAATATCTGAGATGTGCCCGATATGAATAATAATATATTGCCATTTGTAGACAGTTTAATTTTCACGGACTATTTATCACTGACAATATTTATGAAACTATAAAGTTAAAGTTAAAAACCATTTGTAAAAATCTATCCAACAATTCACCAAATTTCATACACTCTAGCCATATGTTGCAGAACTCCAACCTGTGCCCAAATACTGTGACCTCTCCCTTACTAGGATGACGGCATATTCCCTGGGATGAGGATTCATCCTCCAAGGGCAGATTGAGTACGACTGGCCTAACCATACAACATTATTTAATTGGCAGTCTTCTGTACCCCAGATACCCAACCAATTCTATTTTATCAATTTAAGTCATGCCATTCTGGATTTTACTCCTCCACTCATTTATCTGTGCTGGATACTCCCAATTGGGGAAACATGCTCTCAGCATCCACTCTGTCATTCTTCCCTCAGAAACTTGTTGATTCAATAAAATAATTTATCATTCTTCAGGAATCCAACTGTAGGTTCAATCTGCAAACCTTTCTTAAGAGGCTGTCCCACTTGGGCGACCTAATTGGCGAGTTTAGAAGAGTTTAGGAGAGTTTGAAAAAATGTCATGTTGAAGACCTCCTTCGACTATGTTGAAGATCAACTACTACGACTAACTTTGGGAAAATTGGACACCGAATAGTGGAGAGTGAAGCCGACCTCCCTTCGACTGTGATGAAGACTATCTACGACTACCTTTGACTACCCTCGATTACCTACGACTAACATGCCGATCTACTACGACCTACGACGACGAAACCTACGAGTAAAAAAAATATAATTTTTTTCCATGGCAACCTTTTTTTACTCACGGGGCATTTTTCAACATGTTGAAAAATGAGCCGCAACCTAGTTGAGGCCTTGAGTACATGGGGACAACTCTGGAGCATGAAGGAGAGTTACAAAGACCACCTACGACCTCATGGCGACCATGCTGCAAGTACGAGTCGAGGGCAAAATCGCCAGAACTCGCGGATTAGGTCGCCCAAGTGGGCCAGTCCCTTTACATTCACACTTTCAATTCATGAATTACTCTCATGAACCTTCTCTGCACTGCTTCTACTACAAACAACTGCTCTGTTAAAAGTGGAGACTAAAGCTGTAAGCCATACACTGGGTGTTATTTCATTAAGCATCACTGTGATAACATCCTTCACCTCGACTACAGTATGCAAATGTACTTATTTTCCTTAAAGACTCCTTAAAGCACTAGTTTCTTGTACATTTATAATTTGGGAACATTTCAAAGTTCATCTTTGTCATTCCAATCATGCACAAATGCAATTTCAGTTTGGATGATTTTCCTTTCTCCATCTGGGTCATATAGATATGTTACAGGTCTTCCATCTTTGTCATAGTAATTTAGCAAAGGGACAATTAAACATACTAAGGGATGGTATACTCAAATCATATTTAATTAGAAATCCATACAAATAAATTAGATTATTGCCCACCCTTGCTCCAGGATCTCGTGCACGTATAGATCTAGCTGCTGCAAATGATGCAGTGCCTCCACCAATCAGAAGGTAAGGAACATGTGATGGTATGTCAGGCCTAGCACTGACTGGTTCAACTGTTGCTGCTGTCGGAAGAGGAGAAACACATTAAACAAATTCTATATAGGCTTGAGCAACAACAATGAAGGACTTTTCTCCAGCACCAATCAAACATATAACAGGTAAGCTACATTACTTCGTAATTAATAATAGTTATGTGTCTTAGTTAAAATGCAGCAATTATATTTTTTGCAATGAACTGCAGAAATAGCATCAGATGACCAAAAATTCAAATATAGCACAAGCAAATGCAGAAAAATATAATGCAATTAATTCAAATTTACAACCCTAAAATTACAAAGATTAATTTCATGGTACAGTACACCCACATTATAACGGATGGGGGGGGGGGGGGGGGGGGGGTTGCGGTGGTGTTCGTTATTGCTGATTGCCCGTGATAACCGAGTAATGTATTATCATTGTATATAGTTGAAATAAAGAACAGATCATGGTTAATATGGAAAAGGACACAGTGCTGGTCAGCGGGTCAGCCAGAGCAATTCAAGTAACTGCATCATTTGGACCACAGGCCACATTAATTGTTTTTTCAGACACCATAACAATGTCATCTTAATCATGTGATATACTTCAATATACAGCATCAGTAACTCCAATTAGATCAAGATACATGGATGCAATTCATCTAATATTTACATCAAATTCATGTTATCATTAAATATACATTGATTTTGTTTAATGGTTTACTAGGACAAAATAAAATTTAAAATACTGTACGTGGGAAAAAATCAAAACTCACATTCAATCTCAGTTTCCGATTTCTCTGCTGTTACTTTCACTGAAACCTGATCGGACAATTCTGAGGCATCTGCTGTAATGACAGATACACATCACAAACCATTAGATACAACTTTCGTATCGTGCAATGTTTAAAGGGCCTGTCCCACTTGGCGATTTTTTTGCCAACTGCCGGCGTCGTTGACTGACGTATCAGGGTCGCTGAAAGATTTCGACCATTTCAAAATCCAGCAGCAACAAAAAAAAGTTGCGTTACTTGAGGAGACACCACGCATCAATATCTCGTCACGCCGCAACTTTTTCGGTGACATGATACAATAGTGAATGATGCCGACAGTCGCCAAGTGGGACAGGCCCTTAAAACAATTCAGAGCCAAATTAATTAGGCTCATGTAACCCAATCCTCATCCATTTTAATTGGAAGATTTTGATGAGATATAATAATAGGCCAAAGTCAGCATGGTGTTGTGAAGGGGAAATCTTGCTTGTCAAATCTGTTGGAATTCTTTGAGGAAGTAAATAGCTTGATGGACACAGGAGAGCAGAAAGATTTTGTTTATCTGGATTTTCAGAAAGCCTTTGATAAGGTGCTGCACGTGAGGCTGTTAAAAAACTATGAGACCCCATGGTATCAGATGAAATTGATAGAGTTTGGCTGAATAGCAGAAGATAGATTGGGAATAATGAGGGCTTTTTCTGGTTGGCTGCCAGTGACTCGTGGTGTTCCGCAGTGGGTCAGTGTTAGATTATGGAATTGATGGCTTTATGGTCAAGTTTATGGATAATACAAAGATAGGTAGGGGGGCAGATAGTGTGGAATACCAAGGGGTCTGCAGAAGGACTTGAACAGGTTAGGAGAGCGGGCAAAACAATGGCAGGTGGAATGCAGCAGAGCAAACTGTACAGTCATGCACTTTGGCAGTAGGAATAAAAGCATGAGCATTTTCTAAATGGGAAGAATATTCAGAAATTGGAGATCGGGAGAGCTGGTGCAGGATTTCCATAAGGTTAATTTGCAAGTTGAATAGGTAGTAATGAAGACAAATGCAATATTGGCATTCATTTCGAGAGGACTAGAATATAACAACAGGGATGCAATGCTGAGGCGTTATAAGGCATGAGGCCAGACCACATATGGAGAATTGTGAGCAGTTTTGAGCCCCATATCCGAGGAGGGATGTGCTGTCATTCGAGGGGGTCCAGAGAAGGTTTACGTGTATAATCCCAGGGATGATTGGGTTAATGCATGAGGAGTTTTTGGCAGCTCTGGACCTGTACTCGCTGGAGCTTAGAAGGACGAGACCTACATTGAAACCTACCGAATAGTGAAAAGCCTGGATAGGGTGGTTTTGGAGAGGATGTTTCCACTAGTGGGATAGTATAGGAACAGAGCACACAACCTCAGAATAAAAGTATGTACTTTTAGAAAGGAAATTTGGCCAGAGGGTGGCAAATCTGTGGAAATCATTTCCACAGACAGTTGTGGAGGCCAAGTCATTGGGTATTTTTAAAGCTAGATTGACAGGTTTTTGATTAGTACAGATGTGAAAGGTTATGGGTAGAAAGCAGGAGAATGGGGTTGAGAGGGAAAGATAGACTGAATGATTGAATGGCAGAGTAGACTTGATGGACTGTATAACCCAATTTCACTTCTATGACTTATGAAACTGTGGACATGAACATTTTTAAAAGCCAAAAGCAGCAAATTTCTCATCTTCAGTTCAAAATTTCTTAAATTACCCAAGCAGTCAATATATTCCATGTTTTGAATCAGGCAGGGCCTTCAAGGAAACATTATGCTTGCAGATTTAATACCAGTCAAAGCAACCGCGAAAGACTAACTTGACATGTTTCACTAAACCCAATCCAAGAAAAGCAATTAGCATAAGGCAAACTAAAACAAAAATAGAGAAATATGTGCACCTTCCAGATTTAATAGTCTCCAACAAAAATATGTAATTTTTTTATGCTGCCTCCTTTTATTTACTTCAGCTCAGATCAAAGGACTAACAACTTTTAGCCTCTGTCTATGAACTATCTGTGCACCACCACTTCCAGCTGAACTATCTCTGCCCACCATTTACAGCCAATGTAATTCCATCCAAGGTGATAAGAGTCCTGAATTACTTCCAATTTTTGGGAACAATGTGCCAAGTTT
The DNA here is from genome assembly GCF_028641065.1 of Leucoraja erinaceus. Taxonomy (NCBI): domain Eukaryota; kingdom Metazoa; phylum Chordata; class Chondrichthyes; order Rajiformes; family Rajidae; genus Leucoraja; species Leucoraja erinaceus. The sequence continues at coordinate 36,135,587 of NC_073388.1, forward strand.
CCTTTATAAAAGAAACTAGGCAAATCTCCTTTTTATAGAGATATTTTTATAGGACGAATTCCTTTTTATTAATAATATACTTTTATCAGACTTGACAAAACCAAGCAGCCTTTATTTGATTTCTGTATTAATGGCATCAGTGCCTCAGACACTTTCAAAACAAGATAAATTGCAATAAGAGTCTCACTGCTAATATCATTGTCAATTTTTTTTTTTTACCATCATTATTAGTTAGGAAAGCATACTACTTTATGAGCATTGAATTATCCAATATTAAGTAACACCTAATGGGCCTGTCCCACTTAGGCGATTTTTCAGCGGACTGCCGGCATCTGTCAAGTTGCCGTCTTTTTACAGTGCCAACCTTTCTTTACCAGCCCATGAGAATTTTTTAGACAGCGCTCCCCCCACTTACCCTGTCCAAAAAAATTCACACGGTGCAAAGCCAAGATGATACAGACACACCGTGATGAACAGGAAGATTGGCGCTGTAAAAAGACGGCTAAAGCACAGTGTACGGTAAGTCCTTTAAAAGAGGGGGGAGGGAGAAGGAAGAGGGGGGAAGGAGTGTAGACAACTTTTAAGAAGCCAGAGATACACGACTGTGAAGTTCGGCGGACATTTAACATTACCGGTTGGTTATCCTTGGTTCTGAAAACCACTGCTTAATTCCCCCCCCCAATGAGCCAATGAAATTCACCGGTTTGCACTGGCTCCAACCTACGACCTCCTGGCAACCCACTAGGATCGCCTGCCGACCCATCTACGGCTCGAGAATTCTCACTACTCTCCATGGCAGCTTCATTCTAGTTGCCGCTAATTTTTTAACATGTTGAGAAATTCACGGCGACCATGAGGTTGCGACTAGTTCCCGGAATGCAGGAACTCCTCACGACCATGAAGGCGACTCCCAGGCAACCACCCGCGAACATGTGGTGACCATGTGGCAACTGCAAAGTCTCCTGCAGTCACCTAAAAAGTCGCCCAAGTGGGACAGGTCCATCTGTCTGTAATCCCAAGACCTGTATCCACCTTTCACTTGCAATGCTTTGACCTGTTGCTTATTCAGCTTTCTCTCCCTGCCAACAATGTCTGAAGGGTCCCGACCTAAATTGTTACCCAGCCATTCCCCCCACAGATGCTGCCTAACTTGCTGAGTTACTCCAGCACAAGAGTGTGAGAAAGGGCACCAAGTACCGCAGTCATGTTAAACAACTGCAAAAGCCCACTTTTTAGATACACAAGTTAAGACTTTCAACAAAAGTACCAAATATCTGCTGGCATGGCACATCTGTCTGCATCTGCACCTCAAGAAAGCAGAAGAAAAAAAAAACTTACATACCTTTTGCTGACAATTCTTCAGGCTTTCTTTCTTCACTGGATCTTGATCGCATCTGTGTGACTCGCTTTTTGTACCTTTCTTTGTCTTCCTTTATTGTACTATATACCTGTGAACAAATTGTGTTAATCTGGTATATTTGGTTCAATAATCAGATTAACATTTCCAAATTAATAAAAAACTGACCTTCATGCCTAATTGTTTCTAAAATTGACGTTGCTTTAGTTCATTACGTATTTTATCTGGTGTTAAATGTATTTTCATATGTCTTAATCAATGTCAATTAGTTTAGCTCTCCTGGCGATCCAACAACAAAAAGAAACATTGAGATGTCAGTGCAGGGGTCAGTGTTTCGGATTGAGGAATGGCAGGAGTAGGAGAAAATATATCAGACAAGGAAATATACAAGAACATGAAGTCTTATCAGCCTGTCAAGATCCAGTACATGAAACACAAATTATTCTGAAAATGTACTCCAACTATTTTGAAAAAGAGATGAGAAGAGTATTTCAGTGATACAATTTCACTGTATACAGGATTCTTTAGTTCAAAAACACAACTAGTAAATTTAAGATTGAAGGATTTCTATTCCAAAAATACCCGTGGGTTGGAAAGTGGGGATTTTGTAAAGTGATATTTGGATGGCTTGAGTGAGGCTACAGAGAAGATGTCTAAATGCACAAAGGCTACAAGTGGAGGCTGAACCAATTAATGTGGTGTTACAATCAGTGAACATTTAATAAACAACATCAATTTATGAAATTTAGGCTTCTGCTATAAACTCCTAAAAATCACTGGAAAAGGATGGTACATGGCAGGTTTTCTGTTTGCATTTTAACAATAGTTCAAAATTAACCCATTTCAAACAATCCTATGTGTCAAACAACTTTCTGCTGGAATAGCTCATCAAATCGAGCAGCAATGCAGATGTTGCACAATTGACCAAGTTCCTCCACCAGCTTGTTTGTTGCTCCAGATTCCAGCAGCTGTTCAATAAGTTTTCTGTATCTCAAACTTATTTCTGACGAACTCATTAGAACATTCAACATTGGATCTCAATCAAACAACTTAAGTAAAGATTTGCCAAGGAGGGTCGTAATATATCTCAACGTACAAAGGAATACAGTATTTTAATATGACATTCTCTGTAGATGTAAAATAACATTGTTAAAATAAGATTGGAGAGGGAAATGATTCAGTATCAGAAATGTCATAAGTTTTATGAATGAGCAGTGAATATAAAATTTCCAATTTAAAAAAAATTAACACATTCTGGTGAACTGCAGGCTAACAAGCTTTACATTTATGAAAAATCTGTTCAATTTGAAAAGACATTGGAAAAATCCTTTGATCCATTGACTTGGACAGGTGGAGTATGTGGGCAAATGCAAAGCAGATGGAGTACAATGTACATAAATGTGAGGTTACCCATTTTGGCGGCAAGAACAAGGAGACAGATTATTATCCAAATGGTGTCAGATTAGGAAAAAGGGAAGTGCAACGGGACCTGGGTGTCCTTGTACACTGGTCACTAACAGTAAACATGCAGGTACAGCAGGCAGTGAAGGAGGCTAATGGCATGTAGGCCTTCATATCGAGAGGATTTGAGTATAGGAGTAAAGAGGTCCTTCTGCAGTTGTACAGGGCCTGGTGAATCCACATCGGGAGTATTGTGTGCAGTTTGAGTGCTGGAGTATTGTGTGCAGATTTTCCTAATTTGAGGAAAGACATCCTTGCTATCAAGGCAATGCAGAGTAGGTTCACAAGGTTAATCCCCAGGATGGAGGGACTGTCATTTGAGGAAAGATTGGAAAGACTGGGCTTGTATTAGTTGGAATCCGGAAGGATGAGGGATCTTATAGAAACATATAAAATTATAAAAGGACTGGACAAGCCAGATGCAGGGAAAATGTTCCCAATGTTGGGGGAAGTCCATAACCAGGGGCCACAGTTTAAGAATTAAAGGGGAGGCCATTTAAAACTGAGATGAGAAAAAAAGTTTTTCACGCAGCGAGTTGTGAATTTGTGGAATTCTCTGCCACAGAAGGCAGCAGAGGCCAATGCACTGGATGAATTTAAAAGAGAGTTAAATAGAGCTCTGGGGGCTAGCGGAATCAAGGGGTATAGGGAGAAGTCAGGCACGGGTGGGTTACTGATTGTGGATGATCAGCCATGATCACAATGAATGGCGGTGCTGGCTTGAAGGGCCTATTGGCCTCCTCGTGTACCTATTTTCTATGTCTATGTCTAATTGGCAGGTACGCTGCACTTTAAAAAAAAGGTTTAAGAACCTTCTTTTCCCCCGATCCATCTGATGTGATTTGTTCTATGCATTAGTGGACTGGGAATCACTTTAAGTTCAGTGAGTGGGGCATGTCAAATGGAACTTGGCAAGTAGTGAAGGTCTTAGTTGACAAGCAGTTTAATTGTGACCATGATTCAACATGTTTCAAGGTAGTAACAGATGGAGTTTTGGGATCGTCCCAAAATTAAGGTTTTGAATGGGGGAAATGGCAAAATTCAATGTCATGAAGCTGGACTGTAAAGGTAGACTGGGAGCTGCCACCTACAGGTAAATTTACTTTCAGGATACGGGTCATCTTATTTCCAAGATGGGGCAGTGTTTTACAAGTGAAATAGCATGGCTAACCTATCTTCCTGCAAGGGGATAGGCAAACGTGGCAAATCCAAGGAATTCTGAATTTCAAAGGATAGAGGATTGGAGAATGAAAATGAAGCATGCATATGGTAGGCACACAGTACAAACCACGAATAAGACCTTCAGGAGTAAAGAAAATGTAGAGGTGCTGACAGAAGGAATTAGGGCAAAGGTGGACCATTAAAGATTAAGGGAGGTTTCAAGGTATTTTATAAGTACATTGGGAACAAGAAGATAATCAGGGAAAGTGTGGGCCCATTTGGGATCAAATGTGCAGCCTGTGCATGGAGCCAATGAATGTGAGTGAGGTCTTAAATCAGTGTGTTATCATTCAGGAGAAAGACATTGTAGTTCGAAATCTCAAATGTGATAGTGATATTTGAGAGTATATCAAGATAGAAAAGCAAGTACAAGATATTTTTGCGGGAATAAAGGAGGTTAAATCACCAGTGCTTGGTGAAGTGGGCACGGTGGTGCAGCTGTTGAGTTGCTGCCTTACAGCGCCGGATACCCGGGTTCAACCCCGACTACAGGTGCTGTCTGTACGGAGTCTGTATGTTCTCCCCGTGACCACGTGGGTTTTCTTGGGTTTCCTCGCACACTCCAAAGATGCACAGGTATATTGGCTTGGTGTGTGCGTAAATTGTCCCTAATAGTAGGATAGTGTTCATGTGCAGGGATTGCTGGTCGGTGCGGACTCGGTGGGCCGAAGGGCCTGTTTTTCGCGCTATATCTCCAAACTAAACTAAAGTGCATCCCAAGCTTCGGGAAAATATGAGGGAGACTGTCAGGGACCATCAGTCAGTGATATATAAATCTTTGCTGGCCACAGGTGAGGTGAAAGATTCGTGGAAGGCATTTACTTATATTTATTTACTGAGAATAGAGAATAGAGAAATAAATGCTCAGGCTAATATCAGAGGAAGAGGATTGATCTATACTTGCAAAGGCAGGGACCGATAAGGGGTAGTTAAGCATGAATTTGTTGGTGGGAAATCACATCTGACAAATCTGAATAGTTTTGAAGGCAATGCAGTTGATGTGTTTTGCATGATCTTCAGTGAGGCCTTTGAGAAGGTTAGTCCACCAAGATAGAAACCATAGGATCCAACGCAATTTGTCAGATCTGATGCAAAATTAATAACACAGGATAGATGACAATGAAGGGTTGCTTTTGTAAGTGAAAGTCAGAGACCAGCAGTTTAACATTGGTGTGATTCTTGCTGTTGGTTGTATATATCAATGACTAAGATGGCCCAGGACCATGGCAAAGATCAAGGCACGAGATCTGCGCGGCAAAAAGGAGGAGCTCCTCAAGCAGCTGGATGATCTCAAGGTGGAACTGTCCCAGCTCCGTGTTGCCAAGGTAACAGGAGGAGCATGCGTCAAAGCTTTCCAAGATCCGTGTCGTGCGCAAGTCCATTGCCAGAGTCCTTACCGTCATTAATCAGACACAGAAGGAGAACTTGAGAAAATTCTACAAAGGCAAGAAGTACAAGCCTTTGGATCTGCGACCCAAGAAGACCCGAGCCATGCGCTGGTGACTAAACAAGCACGAGGAGAGTTTGAAGACGAAGAAACTGCAGAGGAAAGAGCGTCTGTACCCCATGCGCAAATACGCTGTGAAAGCTTAAATGTTCACCCACAGATTTCATTAAATTTAAGAAAAGGAAAAAAAAAAAAAAAAAATGACTAAGATGGAACAATTGATATGTTTGTAGATGAGATGGAAATTGGTGATATTATTGATAGAGAGCTGGGTAGTATTGGACTATAGAATGACATTAATCCATTGCTAAATGAGACAAGCCAATGGCAAATGTAATTTAATTCTGACATGCGAGGCAATATATTACTATGAGGAATAAAGGTCAAATAAGGTTAGGCCATATACCATGAATCGCAAGGAACAGTGACATTATGGTACAAGATCAAAGATCTCTGAAGGTGTCAGCACAGATAGAAAGGGTGGTGACAAGGTATTTGAGTCATCATCAGCTTGAGCGTAGAAAATAGGAGTAGAGGTCTTGGTACAAAATCATAAAATATTAATTCAGCCACATCTAGAATACTCTGCAGTTCTAGATTCTGCTGAATATGAAATATTGAATTGGAGAGGGTGCAGAGATTAATCAGGATGTTGCTTGGAACAGACCAGTTACGGGGAGATACAGGATGGGCTTGGCTTGTTTTACTTGCAGCAGATGAGGCTGAGGGGAGACCTGACATAGGTATACAAAATCATAATAAGTATAGTTAGGGTAAACAGTAAAAAACTTTTTACACTGGCAGAGTTGTCCACGACCAGATGCCATAGGTTTAAGTTGAAGAGAAAGATTCAGCAGGGATCCAAGGAAGAATTTCTTCAGCCAGAGAGTGGTTGCTATCTGGAATGCGAAGGTGAAGAAGATAGTGGAGGCAGGTACTTTCACGGTTATGAAGCATCTGGATACACACTTGCAATTGCCAAGGCACAGGAGACTGAGGACTGAGTACTAGTAAATGGGATTGGTATAGACTGCTACCCAGAATGGACACAGTGAAGCAAAGAGTCAGTTAATTATCATGTTCTTCGTGAATGTAGTGCAAACTGAGATGCAGTATGCCTCCTTATTAAAGGAAGGATGTTTCTGCAGAGGAAGCATTTCTGAATTAACCTGTGAATGGGCAGACTGCTCATTGGGAAACACTGGACAGGGCAAACTTGGAAGAGTACGAGGATACTTGATCACAACACAAGATAACTGCAGTGTGGCGGTGCCTAACGGCAGCCGCTCGACTGCAGTCCGTATGTCTTTTTTTTTGTCCCGTTAGATGTATGTTTTTGGTTTTAATTTTTATTATTTTTTAAGCTGTGTATATGTGGGGGGTTGGGTGGGGGAAAACGTTTAATCTCTTCCCTGTACGGGGACCCGGCTTTTTCCCTGTCAGGCCTCCGGTGTCGTTGGGCCTAACATCATGGAGCCAGCGGCGGCCTCCAACCGGAACCAACCTGAGGGCTCCAGTCGCGGAGCCTGCGGACTCACCATCGCGGAGCTGGCCGACTTCGGAACGGGGAGAGCTGTGGTGGCGCACCGCTGCAACCTGACTTCGGAGCTTCGGAGGCTCCGGCCGCAGGCCTGGTGGACAGGAACATCGGGAGCTCACAGGTCCCTGGTAGGAGACCGCTTTTCGGAGCTCCCGTAACAGCAACTTCGTCCTCCGGAATCACGGAGTTTAAATGACTCGGAGCAGGGCCTAACATCGCCCGGCGCGGCTTAAACGGCCGTGGGACTTACCATCGTCCGCCGGGGGCTTTAACATCGTGAGCCCCAGTCGCCTCAACGCTGCAGTTGGACTGCTGGACCGTGGGAGAACAACGGGAAGAGATAAGACTTTTGCCTTCCATCACAGTGATGAGGTGTTGGAGATTCACTGTGATGGATGTTTGTGTAAATTGTGTCAAGTGTGTGTCTTGGTTTTTTTTTGTAATATCATGACTGTAGGAATGACTTTCGTTCAAACCTTCTCTGTTTGAATGACAATAAAAGTTATTCTATTCTATTCTATAATGTGGAGTCTTGAAAGTCTTGGATTACGACAAGAATCGCAATTTAGGTTGCTAATTTAAATCAGGCGGAAAAAAATCTCAGAGAATTTTGAGTCTTTGGAATTCTTTCTCATAGGGCGATGGGAGCAAAGCCCTTGAATATCTTTAAGGCAGAGATTCCTTCTAACAATTGGTGGTGTCCTATACGTGGCGACTCTTGCATACTTTGTGTACGGTATGCAAAACAAAGAATTTCACTGAGACATGCCACACATGATCATAAAGTATCAATCAATCAATTTCTAATCAAGCATAGTATAGGGTTACTACCAGGAAACAAAATTCAGATTACAAAGAGATCTGTCATAATCCCAGTTAGTGGCAAAATATAGTTGAGAAACCTAATGCTGCTCCTCATTCACATGTAAGACTATCTGCCTAAACTGCCCCAAGCACAACAATATTTTTTACCTCAAATTTCTCATATCACTTCTACTACAAGTAACAACCTGTAGTCCATACTTCAAAGATCAAATTGACCTCAGCAAAGTGAACTACCAATATTTGTGAGAAAACTAAAGCTTTTCTGTAGTTCATGTTGACGTAATATGGGAGTTTTTCAAACTCACAGCTATACTTCATTAATATTATTCGAATACAATTGCATAAAATGGGCACTACTAATTGGAAAAAGAAACAATGTTTCAATGAAACAATGAAACAAAAGAAACAATTGGTCCACCCACAGGAAATATTTGAAATACAACTACAAAAGGGCAAAGCTGGCTTACATATGTAATTCCCCCAATGAACGTTCCACCAACAATGAAGAAGTACATGAGATTGCTGTTGCTGTTCCTTGACACACCTGTGGACATCAAACACCCTGTTGAAGGTCCTAAAGGAGGCACTGTGTAAGGCTTGAAAACTGTAGAGAAGAATAGAAAAGTAGAGAAGAAAATCAGGAAAAGAATAAAAGAAGAAACTGGTGAAAAAGTAGTGAAAACCCTTCCATTTCAAAAGACCTTTTATTTCACTTTTAGGCTGCTTTTCTTTCCAATGCATAGCTATGCAAATTTAAAAGCATTCCAGCTAAAATATGACTAATACTCTTGCTTTGCAAAGCTTCCAAGTGACTAACTTGATTTATTATGATTTTGTGGAATGGGAAACACGCATTGGTTTGTCTCCCTGTATAATCTTTGTTTTCATTATTGATGTTGATGTGAAGTAGTTACACATAATAAATAATTTAGAAATTGATATTTCCAACAGAAAATGACTGTTCTGATATTCAGTGAACTTTTCTTGGAAGTAAAAAGATTTTAATTTGTATGATGACTGTGCATATATTTGAGAAGATCCTCTAGAACATTCAATAACTAGGGGGGGAAAAAAAGATGGTGTTTACACAAGTGTTAATACCATCATATTTAGTTGGGTGGAAAATAAATATGAATGGGACAATCGTGAAAAATACAAATAATATTGTAGTTTAAAACCGAATATCTTTTTCTATGCCACTTTACATTTGGAAATACCTCATTTTTAATGGTAAGGATGGTCTAAAATTAAGATTTGTTTTTATCAAACTGGAAGTATCAGGCTCAGTCTATTGATAAAGTGCAATATCAATTGATTAAAAAAAATATTAGCCAAATAAAGCAGAAATTCTTAATTGTGCCCACTTAATTCACAGAAAAAATGTATTCATTTACGTTAGTTCTTGGGTAAAGCAATTCCTTTGAATTCCTAGGCAATGTATCAAACTTCATAAATTTAAGTAGTAATTTGTGAGGGATAAAAAAAGTTTTATTTAGCAATAACCGATTTATCAGGATATTACTAGATAATAACCTTTGCCTACAAACTAAATGTACAGTTAGTGGAATCTACAGCACACTTCCTCGCTAAGAGTGCTTAATTGAAAAAAATGTTTCTCTACATTCACTAGTTACACACATTTCAAAGCAACAATGAATCTAAAATAACATATCAATAAGAATCTCTTGGTTTAGATGGCAAGCAAATGGAAAAGAATCAGGGAAAACTAACGACAGATCCTAATGATTGTATCAATTTGGTTTAAAAAAGTGAAACCAAAGGTCTAATAAAATTAAGGGTCACACAGGTTAAATGAATTTTGCAATCCACACTGTAATTTTTATTCTTCTTTCCAGTTACAAGTACCTACAAAGCAAAGAAATTGAGCTGGAAGTAAAGAGGTATTAGGAAGTTCCAAAATGTTCCAAATGTTACCGACAGAAGCAGAGGTGGCAAGCTCATTCCTTTCATTAAATATCCCTTCTACTTACATATGCACCAGCTCCTATACTTGTCAAGCCAATAAGCACTAAATAAATAGCGCCAGAGCCATGAGGTTCAACGCCGCTAGCCATTTGCCTGTTCATCTGTTGATTTAAAGGAAGTTTCCATCGCTGTAACAAAGTTCCTAAAGAGTAAAATTTATTAATATAAGAATATAATAATCATAATTTGGGTACTTATATTTTAGAAGGCAGGTTAAGTGAATACGTCTATTACTCAATCAAGCATCTTAAAGATCAATTATGAAAATGTAGTTTGAAATTAAACATGTCAATTTATTACTATGTGAAATCTAAACCGTCAAAACAATGATAATTATGATAAACAGTGTCTAAATGACACTACAATGACACAGATCAGAGTCAAGAGAAAAACCATAGAGCAGAATCACAGTGTGGTTCACCAGGGTCAGGGCAGAATAATGTTCGATGTGAGAGGCAAAGGTTACATTGTTGAGATCTTAGTCTAAATCAGTGGTAATCACCCTCATCTAAATAAGTGGTTTCTAATCTTTATGAATGATAGTCTCACTTATTCACACTCAAGAAAATAAACTTAAATTTCTACCTTACCTGATGATAACCGATTGTGGGCAGTACAGTGGGGCAGCAATTGGAACCACTGCGTCAAAAAAACAGAAACCCAGCTTCAATATGACCTTGAGGGTTAGCTTGCAGGATAGTAAGCTAACTGGCCACTGTAAACTGTCTCTATAGCTGTACAAATCATTGATGAGACCACACTGTGAGTACTGTGGGCATTTGTCACCAAGCTATAGGAAATATGTCACTAAATTGGAAAGAATGCAAAAGAAATTCACCAGGATGTTTCCTGGAACCGCAGTCTTGAGTTATAGATTGAATAGGCTGGAATTTTTTTATTTGGAAGGTTTGAGACTAACCTTATTGAGACCATGAGAAGCATGGATAAAGTGAACACTCAAAAACATTTTTCCCAGCATAGAGAATTCCTAAACTAGAGAGGATAGACTTAGGGTTACAGGAGGGAGATCTAAAAGGGACTTTGGGAATAATCTTTTCACTCAAAGGGTAATCCATACCAGGAATGAGCTATGAGAAGCTCTAGAAGCAGATACAATTATTACTTTTAAAATATATTTGAGCATAAATATGGAAAGGAAGGGTTTAGAGGGCCATGGGTAGAATGGAAGCAAATAGTATTAGCCCAGTATGCCAACTTGATCGGCATGGGCAAGGTGGGCAGTAGGGCCTATTACTGCAATATATAGCTCTATGACTCGAAAATATGAAAGCTAGAATCTGGGGGGGAGCGGGAGGAGGAGATAAGGTTGGGAGAATCTTTTTAAAAGGGCTAACGTGGTTGTCAATGAGTGATTAATGCCAGAAGGGCCCTAGATAGGCTGTCTCTATAACTCTATATAAGGGACAGCTCCTATGAAGGAATTGAGGCAATTCAGGGAACGAAATGAGCACGCACGCACACACACAGTAATTTAGTTAAAAGGTTTACCAATGTTAATGAAGTCTCATAGAGCCCCAATAAACGTTGCTGTGATCCCTATATTCTCACCCTTAATTAGGGAGTTGCATCCTCCAGGATGAGAATTAATGAAAAATAATAGAGATAGCCCAGTGGCGAAACAGTTGAAGCTACTGCCGCATAGGCTCAGATTCGTGCTGATCTGTATGGAAGTTGCATGTTCTTCCCAGAATTACAGATGTTGGCCCCTGTTTCATGCATGTTTATTTTTAATTTAATATTTTAGTTCCAAATATACCACTTCGATTTTCTTCCCCTCCAAAAATGTATCAATCTACCAAACCGTTGAGTTACGGTTTTGCAGTTTTGAAGAACTGAGGCACAGTTTAAAAATTGATCTACCATTTAATAGTAGATCAATACTCTTTCAACACTCAGTTATATTTAATATTTTAAAAGCCTATGCAACAAACAGTTGCAAGAACTGTTCTATCAAAATAGAATTAGGTTAACCAAAATGAAATTCTGTACAAAACTGCCTGGAACAAAGAGGTTAACAAATTCAAAAATAGGGAATTATGCGCACTGCATTAAACGATGAGCACAAAATAATAAACAAATTACTGATTCAACTGTATAGATCATTGGCTTTATAAATAACTTGTTAGGTGTAAAGGATTTCAAAATGTTCCTGCCAGGCTAACAAATCACAAATTTTTGTCTCAACACAAAATATTGGGAATTGGAAGTAAAAACAGAACCCATTAAAAGTGGTCAGTGGGTCATACAGCATTTTTGGAAAATCAGAGTTAATAATCAGGGGAATTATTTTCCATCAGAGCTAATGACAATGGACTATTCGGACATGTTTTATTTCTCTACCTCAGAACTGTGAAGTCATTAAACAGTTTCCATTTGAAACTGAAACAGCAACAAATTAATCAGGCAACAAGCTATAGATAGCATTATAGTACTTACAAGGCTCAACTCATAATTTTAAGACAATTCATGGTGTACAGTATTTCTTCCTCATTGCAATAAAGCAACCATTGTATGTTAGCATAAAAAATGCTGTTCCTACAAGATAATTACTTGAGAAATAAAAGGATGCAAAGAAACAACACAGTACCTTATTTTCCAATTTGGCAGGTGTGTTCAATCAATGACTCTAACTATTGGTCATCTTTCCACCTCCAGACAGCAGACACCAGTAATTACTTAGCTGGGTGTTTTTCCATTGCTATCTTCCATCCCAGCAGAGCCCTTCCTCATTCATTTTGCCTCAGCATTGCTCAAAACCATGAATGTCAGTCCCAAAATATTAATTCTGATTATCGCCCCGTGGACACACTAAAGCTTGCTGAGTACTCTGCATGTTACCTTTGTATTATGGGGTCTATTAAAACCAAGATGTATTCACAAATTTAATAGTGCTTTGAATATATAACTGAGTGAAGAGATCCCAAACATACTGCTAAAGCAACAAAGGAGTTTTTCAAAGCTAAAAAAAATTGTAAATTCTTGTGTGGCCAAGTCAATCACCTGATCTGAACCCATTTGAGCATGCCTTTCATATGCTGAAGAGAAAACTGAAGGGGACTAGCCCGCAAAACAAGCATAAGCTAAAGATGAATGCACTACAGGCCCGGCAGAGCATCACCAGAGAAGACACCCAGCAACTGGTGATGTCAGTGAATCGCAGGCTTGAAGCAGTCTCAAACATTATGGTGCCCTGAAATGGGGTCTATGTATAAACACTGCTGCAATTTCTACATGGTGAAACCAAAATGTATTAAAATGACCTTTATTAAAATCTGACAATGTGCACTTTAACCTCATGTGATTTTTCTATTACAAATCTCAAATTGTCGAGTACAGAAGCAAATAAATAAACGATGAGTTTGTCCCAAACATTATGGAGGGCACTGTAAATCTGGTGCAAATACACAAAATAATTAAAAATGCACCATCTTTAGTCTACTCTTCCTTGCATCAAATAAAAGCGATTTCCAAACGAGTGATCCCAAGGGCTATTTGAAGGAATATTCCTCATATGGAACCAGGATATTTGACAGTATGTCCGATTTCTTTCAATTCTACTGTAACTCATCCCTTGATCCCCAGAAAGACCTGTATCCTTATTGTCATCACCCTCCACCTCACCAGGTTGAACATTCAAAGACACTCCTATGCAATGTCATCACCAAAAAGCTCTCTTCTGCTTCCCATTTAGTATTTTGAAAGATCTGGTCCTTTGTATCTCCTTAATCCATTCCAGTCAGCTGTAATGTTCAAGACTCCTTCTCATACATACGCAGGACAACACCTGGCTATTCGTAACCTTACTTTCTACCATCCATGACCTCAAATACTCCTTCCATATGATTGTTGACTAGTACTTTCTTAATTTAGTAGACCATACTCACTGCTTATAGTACAATTGGGCCGCCGTTGCGGCAAATGCAGAGGCCTTAAAGGCCCGACCATGAGTGAACAAGAGGAACTTTATTGCCTTCCCGCAGAGTGGGAAACGTTGATTTAACTCTAGGGGATGTTCATGTTAAATTCTATTGTGTATTGTGTTCTTTTTATTCGTATGGCTGTATGGTGATTTAAATCTCACTGTGCCAATTGATGCATGTGACAATAAATTCTCTTGAACTCTTCTATATTAGGAAAACCAAATGTAGATTGAACAGTCATGTTTGTAAACTCTTCCATTCAATGTGCACATAAACATAGAAACATAGAAATTAGGTGCAAGAGTAGGCCATTCGGCCCTTCGAGCCTGCACCGCCATTCAATATGATCATGGCTGATCATCCAACTCAGTATCCCGTACCTGCCTTCTCTCCATACCCTCTGATCCCCTTAGCCTCAAGGGCCACATCTAACTCCCTCTTAAATATAGCCAATTAACTGGCCTCGACTACCCTCTGCGGCAGAGTGTTCCAGGGATTCACCACTCTCTGTGTGAAAAAAAGTTCTTCTCATCTCGGTTTTAAAGGATTTCCCCCTTATCCTTAAGCTGTGACCCCTTGTCCTGGACTTCACCAACATCGGGAGCAATCTTCCTGCATCTAGCCTGTCCAACCCCTTAAGAATTTGGTAAGTTTCTATAAGATCCCCTCTCAATCTCCTAGATTCTAGAGAGTATAAACCAAGTCTATCCAGTCTTTCTTCATAAGACAGTCCTGACATCCCAGGAATCAGTCTGGTGAACCTTCTCTGCACTCCCTCTATGGCAATAATGTCCTTCCTTAGATTTGGAGACCAAAACTGTACGCAATACTCCAGGTGTGGTCTCACCAAGACCCTGTACAACTGCAGTAGAACCTCCCTGCTCCTATACTCAAATCCTTTTGCTATGAAAGCTAATATACCATTCGCTTTCTTCACTGCCTGCTGCACCTGCATGCCTACTTTCAATGACTGGTGTACCATGACACCCAGGTCTCGCTGCATCTCCCCTTTTCCTAGTCGGCCACCATTTAGATAATAGTCTGCTTTCCTGTTTTTGCCACCAAAATGGATAACATCACATTTATCCACATTATCCTCCATCTGCCACATATTTGCCCACTCACCCAGTCTATACAAGTACCCTTGCGGTCTCCTCGCATCCTCCTAACCGCTAACACTGCCCCCCAGCTTAGTGTAATCCGTAAACTTGGAGATATTGCCTTCAATTCCCTCATCCAGATTATTAATATATATTGTAAATAGCTGGGGTCCCAGCACTGAGCCTTGCGGTACCCCACTAGTCACTGCCTGCCATTGTGAAAAGGACCCGTTTACTCCTACTCTTTGCTTCCTGTTTGCCAGCCAGTTCTCTATCCACATCAATACTGAAACCCCAATGCCGTGTACTTTAAGTTTGTATTCTAATCTCTTATGTGGGACCTTGTCGAAAGCCTTCTGGAAGTCCAGATACACCACATCCACTGGTTCTCCCCTATCCACGCTACTAGTTACATCCTCGAAAAATTCTATAAGATTCGTCAGACATGATTTACCTTTCGTAAATCCATGCTGACTTTGTTCAATGATTTCACCACTTTCCAAATGTGCTGCTATCCCATCTTTAATAACTGAATCTAGCAGTTTCCCCACTACCGATGTTAGACTAACTGGTCTGTAATTCACCGTTTTCTCTCTCCCTCCCTTCTTAAAAAGTGGGGTTATGTTTGTTACCCGCCAATCCTCAGGAACTACTCCAGAATCTAAAGAGTTTTGAAAGATTATAACTAATGCATCCACTATTTCTGGAGCTACTTCCTCAAGTGCTCTGGGATGCAGCCTATCTAGCCCTGGGGATTTATCGGCCTTTAATCCATTCAATTTACCCAACACCACTTCCCGGCTAACCTAGATTTCACTCAATTCCTCCAACTCCTTTGACCCGCAGTCCCCTGCTATTTCCGGCAAATTATTTATGTCTTCCTTAGTGAAGACGGAACCAAAGTAGTTATTCAATTGGTTCGCCATATCCTTGTCCCCCATGATCAACTCACCTGTTTCTGACTGCAAGGGACCTACATTTGTTTTAACTAATCTCTTTCTTTTCACATATCTATAAAAACTTTTGCAGTCAGTTTTTATGTTCCCTGCCAGTTTTCTTTCATAATCTATTTTTCCTTTCCTAATTAAGCCCTTTGTCCTCCTCTGCTGGCCTCTGAATTTCTCCCAGTCCTCCGGTATGCTGCTTTTTCTGGCTAGTTTGTACGCATCATCCTTCGCTTTGATACTATCCCTGATTTCCCTTGTTATCCACGGATGTACTACCTTCCCTGATTTATTCTTTTGCCAAACTGGGATGAACAATTTTTGTAGTTCATCCATGCAGTCTTTAAATGTCTTCCATTGCATATCCACCGTCAACCCTTTTAGAATTAATTGCCAGTCAATCTTGGCCAATTCACGTCTCATACCCTCAAAGTTACCTTTCTTTAAGTTCAGAACCATTGTTTCTGAATTAACAATGTCACTCTCCATCCTAATGAAGAACTCAACCATATTATGGTCACTCTTGCCCAAGGGGGCACGTACAACAAGATTGCTAACTAACCCTTCCTCATTACTCAATACCCAGTCTAAAATAGCCTGCTCTCTCGTTGGTTCCTCTACATGTTGATTTAGATAACTATCCCGCATACATTCCAAGAAATCCTCTTCCTCAGCACCCCTGCCAATTTGATTCACCCAATCTATATGTAGATTGAAGCCACCCATTATAACTGTTTTGCCTTTGTCGCACGCATTTCTAATTTCCTGTTTGATACCATCTCCAACTTCACTACTACTGTTAGGTGGCCTGTACACAACATCCACCAGCGTTTTCTGCCCCTTAGTGTTTCGCAGCTCTACCCATACCGATTCCACATCCTCCAAACTAATGTCCTTCCTTTCCATTGCATTAATCTCCTCTCTAATCAGTAACGCTACCCCACCTCCTTTTCCTTTCTCTCTATCCCTCCTGAATATTGAGTATCCCTGGATGTTCAGCTCCCAGGCTTGGTCACCCTGGAGCCATGTCTCCGTGATCCCAACTATATCATAGTCATTAATAGCTATCTGCACATTCAGCTCATCCACCTTATTACGAATGCTCCTTGCATTGAGACACAAAGCCTTCTGACTTGACTTACCCCTTATACAATTATGTTGAAAAGTGGCCCTTTTTGATTTTTGCCCGGTTTTGTCTGCCTGCCACTTTTACTTTTCACCTTGCTACCTATTACTTCTACCCTCAGTTTACACCCCTTGGTCTCTACGCTCACACATTTAAGAAACCCTTTCCCTTTAACTCCATCCTCCACTATCTCATTATTCTCCACACCCCCCTTATTCAGTTTAAAGCCACCCGTGTAGCAGTGGCAAACCTGCCTGCCAGAATGCTGGTCCCACACCTGTTAAGATGCAATCCGTCCCTTTTGTACAGTTCCCCCTTACCCCAAAACAGATCCCAGTGATCTAAGAATCTAAATCCCTGCCCCATGCACCAGTTGCTCAGCCACACGTTCAGGTCCCGTATCTCCCTGTTCCTGCTCTCGCCAGCACGGGGAACTGGAAGCAAACCGAAGATAACAACCCTGGAGATCCTGCTTTTCAACGTTTTTCCGAGCTCTCTAAAGTCACGCTGCAGAATATTCATCCCCTTCTTTCCGACATTGTTTGTGCCGACATGACTACCACTTCCGGATGTTCACCTTCGCCCTTGAGGATTTTCTGCACTCTGTCCGTGACATCCTGGATCCTGGATGATAAAATATCCCTAACTTCCAATAATTGCTATTTTAAAATCTTCATTTCATTCTGATCTCATTGTTCAGCATTCAAAGGAATCTTGGGAAAGTATATTAATTATTGATAAGATACCTCAGATTATAACCACACTGTCACCTTTTCCTGGGAACCGATTCCAATACAAGTTCTGACAGTAACTCAGCGAGACAGGCAGCATCACTGGAGAGGATTGGGTGACGTTTCATGTCGAGACCCTTCTTCAGACTGATTTGTCAGAAGGTTCTCACTTTCCCATTTTCATTCTCAGACAAAATCTTTTCTTCTCCAACCTTGACTAAGATACCCCATCTCAGCTAGTCCCATTTACCTGCATTTGGCCCATATCCCTTTAAACCTTCCCTATCTATGTATCTTTTAAATGCTGTTGTAGTACCTGCCTCTATTTCCTCTGGCGGCTCATTCCATATTTCCACCTCCTTATGAGTGAAAAGGTTGCCCAGGGTTCTTATTAAATCTTTCCCATCTCCTTAATCCCATGCCCTCTAGTTCAAAAGTTTCCACCCTTGGGGAAAATACTATCCTCATCTATTTCCCTCATGATTTTATACATTTCGAAAAGTCACCTCTCAGCATACTGTTTTCCAAGGAATCAAGTCGTCGTCTGCCCAGTCTTTCCCTGGAACTCAGGCCCTCGAGTCCTGCCGTGATCCTCCATTTTAGAGTATTTTCCCTCATTATCTTATTCATCCTATCAACACTTTATTTCCCTTGTTATCACACTACCTCTGTAGTTGTTTAAAAACCATTACATTCAACATATTTCAAATGAGGCACAAGTTCAAAAAGAGAAAATAATTTCAAATGTTAACTATCTCAATTTCCAAATGGTGTCCAACCCAATTATTTATAGGATTATATTTTGTATTTCAGAATTCCAGCATTGCAGATGCTAATTTCAATGTGTTTTATTAATATTGGGGGAAATATATATTTTTTGAGTTCTATAAGACATCAAATGTGTGCATATATAACTGCCCTTCTGGGTAACATTGAACCAATCTACTGGAATTTGCATGCTGTAAGTTAATTGTTATCAGAATCACCAAGAATAAGTTTAGTACTAAAACAAATGGACAGTATATACTATATTATTTTCGTTTATACATCGTCCACGTAGCTCGCGTAGTGTAGACTCCCCAATAACTTTCAAGAGTTCATTCATCTGGGTACCATTGAGCACCACCGTGCAACGCACAACTGTTGCTCTTGGAGTTAGTTATTGAAAGAAAAGTGGAAAACAAGGGCGCAAGTCAGAAAAACCGCCGAGGAAATGATCACGTATTTAATAAAATTGAGATATATTCTGCAATGGAGCTGTCGCCAAAAAACATTGTGCATAAGAATGTTCCCACGACCTTGGCTCGAATGGGCCTCGCAACATAGGCTGTAATTCCCAGGACCATGAGAGGCCTAGGCTGACTCGGCAGCGACCTGTACACACCGCTCTCGGCCGTTTACCTCGCCTCTTGCTGCCAGTCCTCCCTAGCGTGGACGATGCCCTGCTCAGCGGCGCTAGTTTCTGCCACACTGCCCTGCACTGTAACATGGTTGCAGTGAATCCTTTGACCCCCGACGTTATTCCTATTTCACGTCTCAACGCCGCACTGCTCCGAGAAGCCAACGCGCGGGTGCGCAAGCGCAGGGTCCGGCGAAGCGCGATCCCGCGCCGGAAGAACGCGCACTCCCGCGAGGAAGAGGAGCCTGCAGCCAAAGCTCCAACAACACAAGCACCACAACTACAGAAACCAAGAGTAAGCCTCCCGGGAATGAATTTATAGCTGCAACATTTGAAACGTAATGCTGTTAAAATGTAGTGAGCATTTGTTACTTATCCTTCCACAAAGGATCAATTGTGTAATAGAAAGGCAAGATAGTGAAAACAAAACTGTTACAGGGCTGCCAACATTGGGTGAGAGTTGGGATGGAGAAATAGGGAGGTTTCACGGCAGTCGGGTCACGACCCATGACCCGTACTGTTGCTACGCTACGCCAAGCGGAGTACACGCGATGAACTGCAGGTAAGCACTTACTATTGTTTCCAGCAGAACGGGCCCGTTAAAACCGGCTGAAATTGTCAATTTTTGCGCTGTAACTAATTATGGAAATCGGGATAAGCGTGAGAGACATTTAGCCTACTTCAGAATTCCAAAAGTGAGGAGAAATTACGGTAGATAGAAGCGACAGCACCTCATATTCCGCTTGGGTGTTTATGCGTGCTATTTTCGTGATATTTATTTTAGTTGTTTATCTTTTAATATTTTATCTTGTATGTATCGTTAGCTTTTAGAAATGTTTGAATGGTGCACTGACTGGCTGACATTTTTAAATTTCGTTGTACATGGTTCATGTTACAATGACAATAAAGAAACCATTCTATTCTATTCTATTCTATTCTATTCTATTCTATTCTTGGGGAGTCTGCATCCTGGGGGCATGAACATCGAATTCTCCCAATTTTGTTAGTCCTTGTTATCTCCTCCCCTTCCTCAGTCCCCTTGCTGTCTCCTCCCATCCCCCAGCCTTCGGGCTCCTCCTTTTTCCTTTCTTTTCCCCACCCCCGATCAGTCTGAAGAAGGGTTTCGGCCCGAAACGTTGCCTATTTCATTCGTTCCGTAGATGCTGCTGCACCTGCTGAGTTTCTCCAGTTTTTTTGTGTACCTCTGAACAACAGCTAAAGTGCTTAGCGTACATTGGCAGTTTGCTCACTGCATTTCATCAACTAAGGCATTATTTGTGTTTTTTCTTGATTCCATTGGCATCTAAAAAGATTCAGAAGTGATAAATCTGGCTGTAATTTTTTTTAATCGCCCGTGGTTCTCAAGGTGTTGTCCCTTCAGCTCTCGCTTCTCTATACCTTTGTTTCGCTGCACTTTTGGAATTCTAATGTTGGGTACATGTCTCTCACACTTACCCCGACTTCCACAATTTTTTTTCAGCGCAAAAATTCAAAATTTTGGCGGTTTTTAACAGATAGGAAAGTATGCGTTTCTTACATTAATAACATATACCGGAAATTACGGATGTCCTCCAGATGGATTGAGCGGCTCAGTGCGTCAAGCCCTATGACCCAGTGACCTTATGTGCAACCCCCCTATTGCGAGAGACGAAGCCCGAGGGAGCGTAGCGACCGAGAGTGGGGGGGGGGGGGGGGGAGAAGGTCAAGGGGGGGGGGGGGGGGGGGGAGAGTTGTGGGGAGGGGGATGTTCCCCCTCCCATTGGTACGGAGCTTTTTGCATTTTTCAACTTGAAATTGTGGAATCTGGTGCATACTGTAGCGAGTCTTAACTTGCTGTAGTGAGACCTGACAGGTTGAGCGAAAACTAGACCAAGTGCAGACCGGAGGGGTCTGTTCCCCCAAAAGGGTGTGGTTGCAGGGGAGGGGGGAGGAGGAGAGGGGGGGGGGTGGGCTGGGGGGCAGGGCGGATGCGGCACACACACACTAACTGTGTGGAGGGGGGAAGGGGGCTTAGCGGAGGGAGGGTGGGGGGAGGGGGAAGGGGGAGTGAGAGAAGGGGGGGGGGGGGGGGAGAGAGGGTGGGGGATAGTGAGAGAGATAGGGGGGGGGGAGGGGGGGGGGAGGGGGAGAGGGGGGGGGAGAGAGAGAGAGCGGGAGTGAGAGACGGAGCGATCTCCCGGAGGAGAGGGGGAGTGAGGAGCGTGACAGGGGGGGGGGGGGGGGGGGGGTCCGCCAGACGATCGGGGGGGGGAGAGAGCAAAGATCCTATAGGAGTCCTTGCCAAAGGCTATAGGATCTTTGCTCCTGCCTCTGCAAAGATCTTATCATTCTGCTCTAAGATCTTTGCTCCTCCCCCCCCTCACCCCCCCCCTCTACCATCTACATCAGTCTGAAGAAGGGTCTCGACCCGAAACGTCGCCTATTCCTTCTCTCCATATATGCTGCCTCACCCGCTGAGTTTTTCCAGCATTTTTGGCTACCTACGGACAATTCAACTTTGTACTTACTGATTCAATAACGGCATGAGTATTTTCCAGTTGACGAGGAACACACATTGCTTGACCTATTCAAATAGATCAGAATATCTCTTGGAGAGGACACAGAGCTATTTTGTTGGATTACTGCACATTATTGGTATTTTATTGGCAGGTATGGATGGTTCCTGCCTACTTTGGCGTCAAGAATCACTACTTGTTAGTCAGAAAAAAACACCCATCCACCGTTACTGACAGCGTTCTATCACACAGCCAATTTTGGAGCCAGACTTAACATGTCTACATGTTAATTTTATGTATTTCACGTACCAGCAGATCTAGGGGTCAGACTCACAACCTGAAGAAGGATCTCGACCCGAAACATGTAGGAAGGAACAACAGATGCTGGTTTAAACCGAAGATGGACACAGATGCTGGAGTGACTCAGCGAATCATGCAGTATCTCTCTAGAGGTATCTCCAGAGACACTGCCTGCCTGATTCGCTGACTTACTCCAACATGTGTGTCTATCTTCGGTGTAAACCAGCATCTGTTATTCTTTCTACACATCATAGTTGCTTGCATTGTTTTAAAATTCCTTCCTCTCATCTTAAACACATGGTTTCGATACGTCAACAACAGGGAACAAATATTTTGATTATCTTTCATGCCTCATCGTCCTTTTCATCCAATCAACGCTTTTCTCTCCCATGCTATCACATTACCTCTGGAGTTGTTTAAAACGATTACATTCAACGTTTTTTGAAATGCCCCTCTGCCCCATCACCTCCGCCCCTCCCCGCCTCCGCCCCGCTCCCCCTCCCCGCCTCTGCCCCCGCCCCTCCCCGCCTCTGCCCCTCCCCCCGCCCCGCCTCCGCCCCCCCCGCCCCCCCCCCTCCCCGCCCTGCCCCGCCCCGCCCCCCGCCTCTCCCCTCCCCGCCCCCGCCCCCGCCCGCCGCCCCGCCCCTCCCCCCCCCTCCCCTGCCCGCCCCGTCCCTCCCCCACACGCAGACCGTTGCAAAGATCAGGTCCGTTAGTTTGTTGTTGGCGCGTGATGTCGTCCTCGGTGCTCGAGCGCAGCGCGACGCTGCTGCTCCGCGCTCTTTCCCGGCTCCTACGCGCCCTCCTCTCGCTCATCCAGACGGTCGGCGGGCCCAGGAATTCCCGACCGGTCCCACCCGCCGTTCAGCCTCTCCTCCTGCTCCCGGGAGTGGAGTTAGCGCGCCGGATTCGACGGAGGCAGGTATGGCGACCCGGCAGCTTCAGCTTTAGTAATGGGATGGTGGTGGTAGTTGGGGGGGGGGGGTCGCTGGCAGTCGAGTCGAGTCGGCGCTGCTCCAGACCTGTGTCGGTGAGGCGGCAGCAGCTTCCCACCTGAACCCTGGGGTGGAGCAGGTAAACGACATTAACCAGGGTAACATGAACAAGACCACGGATCATAAAGCGGAGCTATGATCTTTGAACAAGACCGCGGGATATGTAATCCTCGCCTCTGCCTCCTCGAACCTGCTGTACTTGCACACATAATTTGGCATCACTCCAATTCAGGTAAGTATCCATTATCTTGGGTTAGCTATTGGTCCCACTGAGTTCAGAGTCCCTGCAGCCATCCTGATCACTGCACTCGAATCTGCCACCCATGCCTCTGTGTATAGGGGGGTTGCACGTAAGGTCATTGGGTCATAGGGCTCGACGCACGGAGCCGCCCAATCCATCTGGAGGACATCGCAGTATATGTTGCGATACGAAACGCGTACTTTCCTACCTGTTATAAATCGCCAAAATGTTGAATTTCTGCACTGTAAAAAATTGTGGATATCGGGGTAAACGTGAGAGACATGTACCCAACTTCAGAATTCCAAAAGTGAAGCGAAATGAAGGTAAAGAGAAGCGAGAGCTGAAGGGACAACAGCTAAAGTGCTTGGTGAATATTGGCCGTGCAGATATAGAAATTGAAAATATTGGGAATTATCGCGTTTGTTCACTGCATTTCATCAACAGTAAAGCTTTATTTGTGTTTTTTCTTGATTCCTTTGGTATCTAAAAAGTCTCAGAAGTGATAAATCTGGCTACGCTGGAAACAATGGTGCTTACCTGCAGTTCATCGCGTATAGGGAGGTTTCACGGCAGTCGGGTCACATGACTACTACGTTACTCCAAATGGATTACACGCGATGTACTGCAGGTAGGCACTTACCATTGTTTCCAGCGTAGTGGGCCCGTTAAAACAAGCTGAAATTGTCGATTTTTGCGCTGTAAATAATTATGGAAATCGGGATAAGCGTGTGAGACATTTAGCCTACTTCAGAATTCCAAAAGTGAGGAGAAATGACGGTAGATAGAAACGAGAGCTGAAGGGACAACAACAGCCAGAGTGTTTAGCGAACATTGGCCGTTTGCTCACTGCATTTCATCAACTAAGGCATTATTTGTGTTTTTTCTTGATTCCTTTGGCATCTAAAAAGTTTCAGAAGTAATAAATCTGGCTGTAATTTTTTTAAATCGCCCATGGTTCTCGTGGGTTTTTACATACAAAATGAAAACGCATCTGAAGAAAAATTTAGCCAGATTTATCACTTCTGAGAATTGTTAGATACCAAAGGAATCAAGAAAAAACACAAATAATGCCTTACGATGAAATGCAGTGAGCAAACGCGATGATTCCCAATATTTTCAATGTTTACCAAGCACTTTAACTGCTGTTGGCCCTGCAGTTCTCGCTTCTCTATACCTTCATTTCGCTTCACTTTTGGAATTCTGAAGTTGGGTACATGTCTCTCACACTTACCCCGACTCCCACAATTTTTTTCAGTGCAAAAATTCAACATTTTGGCGGTTTTTAACAGGTAGGAAAGTACGCGTTTCTAGCATTAATAACATATACCGGAAGTGACGGATGACTTCCAGTTGCATTTAGCGGCTCCGTACGTCAAGCCCTATGACCCAGTGATCTTCCGTGCATCCCCGCTATACTCCAGTTGGCGTAGCGTAGGAACAGTACGGTCATGGTCGTGACCCGACTGCCGTGCAACCTCCCTATATTAAACCTCATTTGAACTGCTTCTAAAGCATTAACATTTCCTTAATAAGTAGATTAATACTATGTCGTGTATTCTAGATGCAGTCTCACCCCATGCATAACTGAGACATCACCCCTCTCTATATTAATTTCCTCTAACACCAAATCAAAAAAAATGTTAGCGGCACAATTTTTTGTTGTAACTGCATATGGCTTTTGTGAATCATATAGCTTTTTAAACTATGTTCAATGTTATTGTTGAAGAAAAAGATTGAATTTATATAGCACTTTATGGCCTTGTTTTCCTAAATTGCTTTGCAATGAAATAAATACTTGTGATATGTGCTTTTATTGTGTAAAATTAGGCAGTCATTTTACCCACAGCATGCTCTTAGCAGTATGAAATGATCAGATTTTCAACTATTACTGGATAATTATCTGTTTGATCTCACACTAGATCCATATTCATCTAATTGTAATTCAATCTCTTATGTTCATCCTTTGAGAGCAAAGGTTTTATTTAATTTAATTCTTCCAAAAGTATCAATTATGACACTCCCTCAGAACAAGCAAGTTTGGTATTCCAACTGCGCATGCCTAGGTCATAGGTCACTAGCTATGAAAGTCTTGACAACGGTGGTGCTGCATTGTGGGCAGGCTTGCGTTTCATCCGGGGCCGGCTCTCAGTCGCTGTGGGTGCTGTTGAGTTACTGTTGGGCCGTCCCCTCCCCGGTGTCCCGTCCCTGTCCGGGGTGGCCCTGGGCTGGCGGGGCTGGTCCGGACCTGCAGCCGCTGGCTCCAGCTCGGCTCTGCCTGTCGTGCCGGGTTGGCCCCAACAGCTCTCCACCTCCACCCCTCTCCCTTCGATCCGACACCGTGATCCTGCTGAAGATGGGCAGCTGCCTGGCCTTCTCGAAGATGGGTGACTCTGAGTCGCTGCTGCTAGATTTGTCTTGGTCAGAGAGAGAGTCTGTGGATGAGCTACTGCCATGGAAGAACAGGCGCCCACTGGAGCTTTGGGTACTGGTGGTGGTGGTGCTGGCGGCAGCAGCAACCTCCTCCCCCTCCCTTACCCAGCCCCAAGCCCGAGTCCGGGCCAGCTCTAACTCCAGGTCGGGGCTGAAGGCTAACACCGGGCTAGAGGAGGCTTAGCCCAGGTTGGTGCTCTGGCTCGGGTGAGGTCAGGGCACTCACTCCTCCTCGGGGTTGTGGATGAAGTGGCAGCAGACACCGTAGGGGCAGAAGCTGGTGGTGTGCAAGGTACAGCTTGTTCTGAGACCGTGGGCAAGCTGGCATTTGTCCTCTGGAGTTGGAGTGGGATTGGGCTGGAGTTGCCGCTGGTTGTGGGTTCTGTCGGACCGGGCTACTAGTTGGCCCGGCAGGAAAGGCGGCGATGAGCTGGGTTTAGTGCTTCACTGTACTGGGCCTGAGGGCTGATGTCCTGTTGGTCCGGATATCTCATCTCCGGCCACCCCCTGAACGGAGATGGAACACTCGAGGGGGGAAGGAGCGGTCTCTATGGAAAGCCGCCATTGGTAGACAAAGCTGGAGAAAATCAGCGGGTGAGGCAGCATCTATGGAGCGAAGGAATAGGTGATGTTTTGGGTCGAGACCCTTCTTCAGACTGATGTCGAGGGGGGGGTGGGGGGGGTAGAGAAAAATAAAGAGGAAGAGGCAGAGACAATAGGCTGTGGGAGAGATAGGAATGGGAGGGGAAGGAGGGAGAAAGCAAGGACTACCTGAAATTGGAGAAGTCAATGTTCATACCGCTGGGGTGTAAACTACCCAAGCAAAATATGAGGTGCTGTTCTGCTAATTTGCGGTGGGCCTCACTATGGCCATGGAAGAGGCCCTGGACAGAAAGGTCGGATTCGGAATAGGAGGAGGAGTTGAAGTGCTGCGCCACCAGGAGATCAGGTTGGTTATTGCAAACTGAGTGTAGGTGTTGTGCGAAGCGATCGCCAAGCCTGCACTTGATCTCACTGAGGTTGATCATATGCTGAATAATCCAACCAGAATTTTGTTTGGAAGTGGAAAGAAATAATAGAATTTGCATTCTTTGCAACGAGTAAAAGGAGATGAGTTACTGCATTGTAATTTTACTGCATGTTATTGTGGTATATATCATGTCTTGATTGGTGAATATGTTTAGTTTGTGACTTTATTTGAAGCAGAAATAATATGTGACTGCTTCATTGACCATAATTCTGATGGGTAACTACGCACTTCGTCCGAGCACATCGCACGTGTCATGCAAGCCGTCTTAAATGACCACCTAAACTGTTATTTGGCAACCTAAAAAGCTGCCTAGGTTGCCCGGCTAGCAACAGGGGGAAAAAGTTCAGCGAGAGCCCTGAGTACTGATTGGGGATGATCAGCCATGATCAGATTGAATGGCGGTGCTGGCTCGAAGGGCCGAATGGCATACTCCTGCACCTATTGTCTATTGTCTAATACGATACGATAGAACTTTATTAATCCCAGGAGGAAAATTGTGTGTATGTATGTGTGGGTATTGTGCTGCTGCAAGTAAGGATTTCATTGTTCTAACTGGAATGTGAGAGAATAAAAGATTCTTGACTTACGTCACTAATGTGTGGGATAGAACTAGAACACGGGTGATCGGTGGTCGGCGTGGACTTGGTGGGCCGAAGGGCCTGATTGCATGCTGTATCTTTAAATTAAACTTTAAAATACTAAAACCAGAGGGTGTTTAAAGAAGGGTCTCTACCTGAAACATCACCCAATTTCTTCTATCCAGAGTTGCTGGCTGCTCCATGGAGTTCCCCCGCGTAATTAAAGCATGGAATAGTCTTAACCCTGCCGTAGTTACCCAACCAGACGCAACTAAATTTAAGGTAGCTCTTTTTTCCCCAAGAACCCTTTTTTTGCTAAAGTCCACACTCCACCACCTCCAGTTTAAATTCCATTTGGAATATGTTTGGAGGACCAGGAAACCAAAAAGCAAGAGATACTCCAGGGAGTGATTCTGTATTGGGCTTCGGCGGTCGCGGTGAGGCGGCGACTGGACAGCAATGGCGTCCAGATCTCCCACAATGCAAAGGGAAGTAGAGCATGCTCGGTACCGACCAGTTGCCGTGGCAGTGTGCATGTGTTAGAGTAAAGCATGCAGGGCTCAAAATTAACGGTTGCCCGGGTTCCATTGACCACTCAAAGCGCCGCCGGGCAACCTAAACACCGAGTCATTTTGCCCGGCTTGGCAACCAGATACTGGTTTGTACCGAAGATAGATACAAAAACCTGGAGTAACTCCGCGGGTCAGGCAGCATCTCCGGAGAAAAGGAACGCAACATTTTGTGTCGGCGGTGA
This sequence comes from Leucoraja erinaceus, assembly GCF_028641065.1. Taxonomy (NCBI): domain Eukaryota; kingdom Metazoa; phylum Chordata; class Chondrichthyes; order Rajiformes; family Rajidae; genus Leucoraja; species Leucoraja erinaceus. Next base: position 36,163,488 of record NC_073388.1, read on the forward strand.
CGGCTGTATTGCGTGGGAAAGATACTAGATGCGGGGTGACGAAGGGTCGAAGCGAATGACGGGCCCCGAACAGCGACAGCGGCTCCATCTCCACCTCCTCCTGCACCCCGCCCGCCCTGATAAGGGCCGCTGCTTGCAAACCTGCTAACGGCGCTTTAAAAAAAAAAGAAACATCCCTCACGCCGAGGCCTCCCCCTTCCTCCTCCCGGCCTCAGCGTGCGGGAGGGTTTGTTTTGAAAGCGGTTATAGCCGTTAGCGGGTTTGCAAGCAGCGGCCGCTTTCAGGGAGGAGGAGGAGATGGAGCCGCTGCTGCTGCTGCTGCTGTGCGGGACCCGTCATCCGCCCCGAAACTTCTGAAGCAGCTGCACCGCTCGACCCCGCACTTTGCTGTTGGCTGGCGGAGGTGGTGGCGAGGATCCCTCCCCCTCCCTCCCCCCCCCTTAAGTCAAGCGAGAGCCCTGGCATGGCTATGTAGATCTAATGATTTGTAAGAAAAGAAAATTAGGTTTAATGACAAAATAGGCAGTTTTTTTGTTGTAATATTATTTGGGTCTATTATGAGCAGGAAAAAAAGATTATTGTGATACTCTGTATGATTTTGTGATTAAATGTCAATGTCTTGCACTACATTTAGTTAAAGTTTGTAAAACAATCTCATGTTTTTTTAGGTGAAGTGTGTGGATGTAATAGAAGCATATATTGGCAGAATCAAAGATGTCAATCCCATTGTCAATGCTCTTGTCGCAGAGAGGTAAGAAAGTCATCAATGCAACATGTTAAGTATAACTATAATTGGGCTCTGATTCTAAATTTTAATTCTAAAAAATTATGTTTTCCTCATGGTTTCATAAGGTTAAGATTTTGACGCGTATCATGAAGCTATCGCTTTGACATTTTATATCCATCATGTTTTTTCCTCAAACCATATTGCTGCTCCAGGTTTTCAGCTGCCCTGAAAGAGGCCCAGCAGGTGGATAAAAGACTTGCTGAAGGAAATGAAGATGAAAAGTTACTCGAAGAGAGTGTTCCTTATCTTGGTGTTCCTTTTACAGTCAAAGAAGCATTTGCATTAGAGGGTATGTCAGTGCATTTAAGTATTCACCGATATTTTTGTTATTAATTGGACACATTGTTCTTTAGGTAAAAAAAACATCATGTTCATTTTATCTTCCATACTGATCTGAACAGTTTAGATGCTGCCCATTTTGTAAATAGCACAGTAATTATCAAATCCAACTGGCTGGAACTATGCTCAACACTAGGTCACAGCTTATATTATAAAAAATAATGTAATCACTCTGGAGAAGATTAAGGGGAAATTCATTTGGACATTGCCAACAGGGAATAGTTTTAGACTTGAGAAAAGATTAGATAAAATAGGATTTTGTTTTGGAACAGAGGAAGCTGAGGGGAGACTTAACTGAAGTTTATTAAAGGGGGTGGGATATCATGTAACAGCTGGACAAGACATTTGGAGTACTGTAAGATCACTAAATCAATGATTTGCCAACTCCATTTCGAACTTTTAATTCAGGCATAATGGTTATAAAGCACCAGAGCAAAGCATTAAAATATTTGCAGACGTTAACTAAAAACTGAACTTATCACAACTAACGAAACAAAGTAACTGTTGTTGCAACTAAAAGACTAAAAACTGAATATAACTAACAGATATTTGACTGAATATAGCTAACAGACAAAAGACGCTGGACATCCACACAGAACTTTTAGACTGCTGTAAAACAAGCTTCCTTATCCATATAGGGTGATTAGGATGTACCAAACACCCCTCACCATGAAGTTCTGTCTCGGTTTTTGTTACGACCTTGAGCTCACAAACTGCTCTGTCACTGTGTTTAGCAGACCTGTTCTCAAGCAGTTTAATAAACTAACCCTAGCAATTTTCTGGAAGCCTGTACAATCCCCCCCTGTGATCACGACTAGAGAGAATGAATCACCTAAATAAGTAAAGGTACCACAAGCACACATCATTAGTTATCTTTAATGGTCTCCATATTTTAGAGACAGCCTCCTATACCTATGATAGCAAAGCCTGAATAAATCTTTTTTCTCTAAATATAGGAAATGCTTTTGTGGTCAGAGAGTGGTAGCTAGAACTGAAGGGATCTGATGTAAGCTAGGGCTTTTACCATTCGTTTGCAACAATACTTAATAAACATTAAAACACAATCTATACATAACTAAAACCCTGATCTTGTGCTCTTACGGTTTTTCCCTCTGGTCCCCCTCGCTGGCTCCTGACCCCTTCCCCCATGATAACCCCCTTTCCCCCCCATGGCTCTTCCCCCATCTTTTCTCCGAGCTCTCTCCCCCCTCCCAACCCCCCCCCCCCCCCCCCCCCCCACATGCCGGTGCGGCCGTAGCTGCTGGTGCTTCCGGGCTGAGCCGAGGATCCGCGCCGACGGCTGGTGCTCCTCTGGGAGAGGAGTAGGGAGGGGAGAGGAGTTATGAAGGGAGTGACAGGGTTGGGGAAGTGAGAGGGATTTGGGGAGGGTGGGAGGAGAGGGAAAAGAAGAGGGAGGAGGCGAGGATGGAGAGTGCTGGAGGAGGGGGAATAGAGGAAGAGGAGGGAGGAGTGGGGAAGGTAGGGAGTGGGGAATAGGGAATCGAGGGAGAGGAGGGCAGTGGGGGAGGTGAGGTGGGATAGGGGAGATGGGGGATAGAGGGATAGGAGTGGGGTAGGAAGGGGAGAGATGTTATGGATAGAGGGAGTGACAGAGTAGGGGAAAGGAGAGAGGTAAGGGAGGGATTGGGGAAGGGGAAGAACAGGGGGAGAGAGTGCTAGGGACCAGGGTAAATGAGCTGCACCTGTGCAGTTGGAGGCTATGGGTGAGTGGTGGAATATTGCGTTGGGGGACCAAGCCTGTGTGACAGGGACCCAACGTGTCCCACTTAGTCCACTATAAACTAAAATGGTTAAAATTATACATGATCAAGCCATGAGCTGAGGAAGTTCCCAAAGAGATCAGCTATCCCGTAATCCCGCTCCACCCAGTGGAGAGTCAGAATAATTTTGGGGGAGATGACATTCTACTGTTTCAGACACATTAATGAGGTAGTCCCCTGAGTGACCTGATCAGCCATTCATTTCCCGTATTTCTAGAGTGTCGTTCTTTGTCTATGCCTTGCATTTAAGAATAGTAACTTCTTGTGGAATGCAAATAGCTTCCTGAAGATCCCTTACTGCCGATTGTCCACTATAACTGAGTAAGGTATTATCATTGTGCAAGTAGTGAAAAATGACCAACTACAGTTGCTGGTTAACACACAAAAGGACACAGTGCTGGAGGAACTCAACAGATCAGGCTGCATCTGGAGAACATGGATAGGTGATGTTTAGGGTCGAGACCCTTCTTCAGACTCTCAGTCCGGAACTAATCATGGAATCTCAGTGAGTTGACAGCCCTGGTGGCTGGAGGAGAGGTGAGCATCGGCAGAGTCAGGTCGCGGCCTGCAGGTGGCCGGAGTGCAGGTATGGGTCGGTGGTGGGAGCAGCAGGCGCAGCTTGGAAGCGGGCAAGGAAGCTGTTTGTGCTTGCAAGGAAGGTGGCAACGATAGATCTGGCATGGAAGCAGCTTAAGTCGGTGACGACATTGGGGCAACCGGTGCTGCTAGCAGCAGGGGAGGTAGCATGAGCCTGGGATGGCATGAAGGCAGCCGGCACTGCAAACGGCGGGGGGGGGCGGCACAAGACGGGGTCGGCATGGCAGAGGGCGCTGTAGCAGCAGGGGAAATGGCGCGAGCTGGTGGCAGCCGACGTTGCGGGCAGCCAGTTCTGTGAGCGGAAGGGGAGGCAGTGTGACCCAGTGGTAGCATGGACAGTTGGCGGTTGGTCGCACCCCTGTAACCAAAATCTGTTATAAAGAGGTCTGTTAAAATGAGGGTTTATTGTACATTAAGTAAACATTGATGCTCCTATGCAGAGCAAGTACCCATCTGACATAACTTTATTAATTTGCTTAAAAAGAGAAAAAATAATCTTTATAATTTTCACTGGGTTCAAAAGTGTGAAAGATGCCTAATCAATGATCATCTAAATAAATTAACTTACAAATAAATCAACTTTTATAATGTTTGAATAAATACTTTAGCTGTTTGAACTGTACTTTTCAAAGTAGTAGTTCATATGTATCTAGTCTTGTGCTTTAAAATATATAACCAAATTTACTTTTATGTGATATTTGCATTTATGAGAAAACTTTAATTGTACTATCAACTGTTTAGTCTGTATTAAAAAAAATCTGTGCCTTTTTCCAGGTTCGCCTAATTCTTCCGGTCTTGTAAGCCGTAAGAATGTAATTTCCCCTACCGATGCTGCAGTTGTCACTAATCTTCGAAAAGCTGGTGCTATCCCTTTAGGTGTGACAAATTGCAGCGAACTGTGCATGTGGTATGAATCTAGTAACAATTTATATGGGACAACCAGAAATCCATATAATGTGGATCGCATTGTGGGTGGAAGCTCTGGTAAGTATTAAAAGCAGAGAAACACCATTGTATTTTGTTGTTATAGCAACTGCACTTAGTGATGCGAGTTAGATGGAAAGTTTTCAAACTTTTCTCAATTACGTATATGTCCCAGTATCCATTTAGTCCTCATTGATGGTAACATTTTTCACCAATTGTAAGAACACAAAAAGCTACTAATAACACAAAATACAAAGAAATGTCATGAGAAATGTATATTTGGTGATGTGTTGATAACATAAAGGCGAAATGCTAATACTTCACTTCTGGAACCAAACTTCAAACCAGATCTAGACTGACTGATCATTGTCCCATCTTCGCCTCAGATGTGGAAGAATAATAATACTGACACAATATTTACAGGTTACAATCCTTGGTCTCCGTGTATATTATCTCACCCAGCCATGACCTCCTGCCTTGGCTTACACAGTGCACATGCGATCTGACCTCCAAGTCAGCTGATACCAAGGTCAAGATATTTGCAAGAATTTTGTGTAGTTGGTCAGTGTGTGCTGAGAGGTAGCAGATTGGTGATCCCGCAGGCACTACGACCAAAGATCGTGTCATTAGCTCATGAATGACATTTAGGCATCGTCAGTACTAAACAGAATTTGCAGAGCAAAGTGAGGTGGCAGGTTGTGAGAAAGATGCAGCAAAATTTGTCGAGACTTGTCACAGATGCCAAATCACAAGCAGGAGCAACCCACCAGAACTAATTAGAAGTACAAAGTTGCCAACAGGACCATGTGTTGACATAGCTGTTGACTTTCTTGGACCACTTCCATTTAATGGGCGTAGGTTCTGATATTGGTGGAAGTATTCGAATGCCCGCCTTCGTCAATGGAATTTATGGGCTCAAACCTGCAACAGGTCAGAGCAAGATTTTGTCTTTTTCATATTTTATTGCGATTTATTTGTTGCAGCTTAAATATTGAAGTGTAAGTTTAAACTTGAAATGCTGTCAATTATGGTAGTGGTAGACTACTATAGTAGGTACTACGAGTATGCAGTGATGAAGTCAACTACAGCAGACTGTACAGGCATTAGCAGAGATCTTCGCCAGACATGGGTTGCCTGTTACATTGTACTCCAACAATGGGCCACAGTTTATTTCTGAGACGTTTGCTGAATACATGAGAATCACAGGCATCCATCATCACAAGGTGACTCTGAAATGGCCACAAGCTAATGGAGAAGTAGAGAGACAAAACCAGTCCCTGGAGAAGTGGATACGAATCGCCCATGCCGAAGGGAAAAACTGGAAGGAGGCACTGTTAGCATACGTAGCTGTATATCGGGTGATCACTCGCTCAACGACAGGGAAAAGTCCAGCAGAAGCTTTGTTTGGAAGGAAAATGTGCACTAAAATACCAGAAGTGCGAGAGATGATGGAAGACCAGGAGCTGAGAGACTGATGCCATAAAGAAAGGTGCAGCAAAATGGTATGCCGACTTGAAACGAGGAGCCAGGCACTCGGAAATAATTTCTGGGGCTTGTGAGGCGAGATGATGGTGGTAAAATAGACACTCCTTATTGCCAGCCATATAATGTTGATTTCTCCTTGCATCCGCAGCTGATGAGTTTGAAATCTGAAACTGGAAGAGTGTGCCATGTCAGACATAAGAAGATTTTGTCTGACATGGGAATTCTTAATGTGCACTTTAGATGAATTGAAAAGTGTTCCCAATCGTAAAGTTTCTCACCCAGAACTCGCATACACAAAAACTAGGACAAGTTGTCGTAAATATAATCAAGCATTGTATGGAATTGAATAAAGGACTGTTTTTCTTCAGAATAAGATATTCCTAACTCCTGACCCCTATCACATCTCAAGTGACAGTGTAAAACATTCTGTTTTGTTTTCCTAGTCTTCTGTCTTGTCTAGCATAATTTCTTAGTCTTTTGTCTTTGTCCTGTGGAATAACAATTTCTTCATTTGAATTGGTGATGTTCCTCAATTAAAAAATAAAATGGGTGAAAAAATATTTACTTTTTCTACAGGTGGTGAGGGGTGCATTATTGCTGCAGCTGGGTCAGTAATGGGCGTAGGTTCTGATATTGGTGGAAGTATTCGAATGCCCGCCTTCTTCAATGGAATTTATGGGCACAAACCTACAACAGGTCAGAGTAAGATTTTGTCTTTTTCATATTTTATTGCGATTTATTTGTTGCAGCTTAAATATTGAAGTGTAAGTTTAAACGTGTCCGCATCAGCACATTTCTTAATTTCAAATCAAACAATTCAAATTTTATTCCATTAATTTGCCTATTGGCTCCAGGTTAGTTATTTATACTTTCAAGCGCGTCACAGTTGTTGCAATAATATTTAAATCTAGTTTCTCCACCTTGATGAATGCTTATATAACGTTATTTTTTAGGGTTTTTTTAATTGCTGTTTGATATAGTCTTAAATGCCAAAGAATATGGAGTGGATGGATGGTGTCGTCAGATTCATCAGCAAGATTCCAAAAATCCTCAAATTGTGGATTACACAGCAAGGCATTTAGCATTGAATAAACAAGGAAATAATAATATTTTTCATAATTCTGCACAGCTTAAAAAGATAAAATGTACTTGAGTGCATCGTTCTGCAATTGCAGGTTCTGACCACCAAGTGTTGCTGCACAACATGATTTTGTATTTGTGTATTCTTTCCTTCTGTTGGAAGCCATTTCAGTAAATGTGGCTAGCCATTGTCATCTCATGGGCAATTGAGGACAATACACTCTTTGCTTGTCTGCAATGCCCAGACCGCCCAAAAATGAGAACATTTTATAAAGAAAGAGGAAAGATATTTTTTGATGATGTTATTGACCTAAAACTTTTAAGTCTATGCTTTACTGCCTGACCTTGTATTTCTTATGTTTTCTTTTTTTTGATTGAAGATATTTCTACCATTCCAGATCCAAGTAACAGTGGGCTTAATTTGCAGCTTGTAATATTTGATGCGAGGCAGATCTCGTATTGTGTCGAAAATGGTCCTTAAAGAGCACTACCAAAATCCTAGCTAATCTCATTTAGCAGCACTTGGTCCAAAGCCTTCTCTGCTGTGGTATTTCAAATGCTTATTTAAATAGGTAAGAGGTCAGAAGTTGAGCAGATGAGAGGTTAGTTGATATGGAGGTTGATGAGAAAATGTTTAGAGAGCAAAATAGGCAGGAGAGAGGTAGGGAATGAGGAAGGAATGTTGGTTTAAGTTGCACTTATTTTAATGCAAAAGGCCTGAACTTAGGGCATGGATAGGTATGTGCGACTGGGGCGTTGTAGCCATTACGAAAGGCTGGTTAAGAGAGGTGCAGGACTGGCAACTCAATGTTCCAGGGTATAGGTGCTTCAGGAGAGATAAATATGGGGGTAAAAGAGGAGCGCGTGTTGCGTTATTGATTAAGGAGGATGTCACGGCAATGGTCAGTGTTGTGATATTGCAAGGACTACTTTGTTATATCACAAGGACTACTTTGTTTGCCCGCATAGCAACATGTATATATGGGAATGACGTATGTGGGCAGGGCACTCTGGTTCCAGATGGCCGTGAAATAAACAGCCTTGATTTATGCTCAGCTTCAAACTCCTAGATACGTGTACTTGTGGTTATTCCAGAGTCATAACAAAGGTATAACAGATACCGGACCACGAAGTACAACATGGTGGCAGCGGTTTGTGTGATTTAGCCCTAGAAAGAAACAGAAAAAAGAAGCAGGTCTACTACACATGTAAGTACCTGATTGGATGCCGAGCTACCGACGGAACACTGCAAGCAGCTATGGGTGGTGAGTGAATGCCACATCGCGCCCCAGCCCTGTACAGGCCCGAGTTTGGAAAGGGGAGCGACAAGACACACACGAAGGCGCGACAAACGGAGAGACTGGCCACACACGGGGACGCGGCGACCGGTGAGACCGAACGCTCACGGAGACGAAGCAAGCCGAAAGGCTGTATTTTCTTTGAAACCTAAGAACTTTAAAGTTAAAAGCTGCAGAAGCAATATTGAAAACAGCAAAAGCAACAGAGGCTATTAAAAAGCTCTGTATGGAAAACAGTCTCAAGATAAGCAGAAGGCTGTTCGAGATAAGCCGTACTGAAAACGACTTACCTAGGAAGACATAAACAAGGGACCTTGGAAATCTCAAATTTAACGATGTTTTGAATTCCAATTTGATGAAATGTACTGAAGTACTGATTGTTTACCATAGAAACTTAAAGGACCCCCCTAAGATTGCACAAGCTGTGTGTGGAACTGCAAAAAGGTGCAGAGGTGTGTAACCCTGTGATACTTTTTTTTTTTAATCCAAATTTAATATTTCAAGTTACCGTGTTTATGCTGTATATGGCAAGTAACATGACTCGGTTACCTGAAATGAACTGGCAAGTGCTGGACATTGCCAATGAGTTCTCCGCGTTCAAGCAGAGGATGGAATTGTGCCTGCAAGACTTAGAAATCACATCGGTGTCCAACCAGGCAACAAAGATAAAACTTGCTTTAGGAGTAGAAGGACTCCGTCGTTTGAATGTGCCAGGTCTGAACGATGAGAATCAAAACAAGCCAGAGGAGATATGAACATTCTTTGAGGGCCAGCTGAGGATAAAGGTAATTTTCAGAGTCCACAGGTTGGAGTTGAAGCGGTATCACAAGAAACCGGAAGAATTGATCGATCAATTTGTGACCCGATGACGAGAAAAGATTCTCCAATGTAACTTCACTGATCCCGAACTCAATGAAAGAATCATTGAGTTGATAATCGTGTCAACGCCCTATGAAGGTTTACAGCGAGAGCTTCTGCAGAAGCCTGCAGGATGCACCATTCCAGAGGCGCTTACATTAGGCAGGCAGTATGAGGGCATTGAGGTAGGCAAGCAGACAGTGCATTGCAGATTTAGAGTCTTGGTCTTGCAATATGGATGCAGTCAAGACAAGAGGGAAAACGAAGCAAAAGCCGCAAGATAAGGAGAGACAAAACCTTTGTGGCCAATGTGCTTTGTTTCACAAGTCCAAGCAATGCCCAGTGTTTCGTGACACATGCAAGACACATTGGGCAAGTTGTTGTAGGTCTAAGAAGGGTAATATACGCCCATCTAAATTGTCAAGTGGCAAACAGTCAAGTCAAGAGAGTTAATTGTCATGTGTCCCAGATAGGACAATAAGCAGATAAAGTGCAAATAAACAGATTATGGCAATGAGGCATTTGCAGTGTTGAACATCATATACCCATTGATGAAGGGGCAACATCGACTGAAGGTGAAGATGGACACCAGAGTTGTAGGAAATACCCTTCCCCTTCGGGTCATACGAGACATGTATCCACGTGACAAATATAAGTAGTACCTACGACCATGCAAAGTCCGACTCACGGCATATAATGGGACTGAAATCCTTTGTCTTGGAACTATATCCATTTCATGCCGATACTAGGGATCAATGTGGTGTCCTCACGAATTCTTCTTGGTGGACGTGGCAGGACCCGCTGTCATAGGCCTCCCAAGTATCGAGCAACTTCAGGTCGTCACGATACATGCCATGGGAACAGAAGAGCAGCCATCAAATGCTCGGAAGGAGCAAGACGTTTTCAACTCGGTGGGAGACCTAATGAAGAGATGGCCTAATCAATTTGACAGGATTGGCAACTTCAAGGAGCCAGCCACCCTTCATCTCAAGGAGAAGGCCACGCCACACATAGATGCACCAAGGAAATGCAGGGTCCATATCGGAGACAAGTTGCGGGCCGAGTTGGATAAAATGGTGGATGATGAAATCATCAGTAAAGTAACTCGCCATACGGACTGGTGCAGTTCAATAACAACCTCCGTTAATAAAGATGGATTAATCTGGATATGCCTAGACCCAAAACGTTTGAATGCAAGTCTCAAATGCTGCCCACACAAGATCCAAACTCTTGAAGAAATCAATCCAGCTTTTGCCAATTGGAAATATTTTATCCAAATTTGATGCAAAAGCGGGCTATTGGTCCGTCCGACTTGATGAGGCAAGCCAGGAACTTGCCACGTTCCGGACACCTTTTGGCAGGTATTGCTACAGAAGGTTACCTTTCGGCTTGTCGGTGAGCCAGGAAGCCAGGATATATTCCAGCAACGAATGGACACAATCATAGAGCAGGTTCCTGGATGCATCTGCACTGCAGATGATATTGTCGTAGTGGGATCCACAGAACAAAAACATGCCGGTAATCTGAAGAATCTGTTGGAGACCGCATCCCAGGAAGGACTAGTTTTCAACAGTGCAAAGTGCGTAGTGAAGGCTAAGTCCATCAACTTCTTCGGGTCAGTCTATTCAGACACAGGCATCAGACAAGATCTTTGTAAGGTGAAGGACATTCACATGATGCCAACACCGCAGACAAAGAAGATCTGCAACAGTTCCTGGGGATGATGATATTTTTGTCGCCCTGCATCCCAAACTATGCTGACCAGGGAACCGGTATCTTTAAGGATTTTCCACTATGAATCATTTGTGGATAAAATATTTTGCTTTGTGATCAACTATAATATACTATAATTGTGACTTAATCCTTGTCAATCTATCTGAAATTGACTGTACTTCGTACTCTACATTCTTAATGCTCTGTTTTCAGGTTTGGTACCTAATGATGGTCAGTTTCCAGATGCAACAGGTTTAAGAGAGAAGTTCCTATGTACTGGTCCGATGTGTCGTTATGCGGAGGATCTCATTCCAATGCTCAAAGTCATGGCTGGTCCAAATATCTCCAAGTAAGAAAAAAGCTCAAATTGATATCTAGTTATTTTGGTTTGACCATGTAGAAATTACAGCTGTGTTTGTACATAGTCCCAGCATTTCAGGGCACCGGGTGGGGTGGGTAGGAGGTGGGGGGGTGGGGGGGGGGGGGGGGGGTGCCTTTGGGACACACACACACACACACACTTTTTAAATTATTCATTTGCTTCTTTTACCCCATTCCCGCCCTATCCACACACATAAGCCCCAACAGGTGGAAGGATGCAGTGTGAGGGAGGGGGAGGGCTGAGAGGGAGGGGGGGGGGCAGAGAGGAAGAGGATGAGGTGTTTTTTGAAATCGTGAGGTAAATCTCTACTGGAATATGTAAACATTTCACTGTTACCCCGCGTTGGTTTTCGAGGAGATGTGAATCAAAGAAAAAGTTCAAGGCGGAGCGGAGTGGGGGGGGGGGGGGGGGGGGGGGGCAGAGAGAGGGGGGTGTGAGTGGAGGGGAAGGGGAGAGGAGGGAGATGTAGGGGCAGACGGCCGAGATGTTGAGGCAAAGGGGGGGGAGGGGAAGAGTGAGGAGGATAGAGGAGGGGCGATTTAAGGGGATGGAGATGGAGGGGAGAGGGCAGGGGGGTGCTGTAGAGGGGGGAGTTGGAGGGGGAGGGGGGGGGCAAAGGGAAGGGGAGGTGGGGGGCTGGAGGAGGAGGGGAAGAGGAGGAGGAGGAGGAGGGGAGGGAAGGGGGTGGGAGGGAGAGGGGGGGGGGGGGGGGGGGGTGGGGAGAGGGGAGAGGGAAGGAAAGGGAGCCAGGCGAGTGAGTGGGCTGCAAAAAGCGGAGAGAGAGAGAACAGGGCCTGACTGGAAGCCCCGAGCGGTTTACAGCTGGAGGGAGGGGGCGGGGGAGGGGCGTGACTTCAAGCAGCTCTGGCCGCGAGGAGAAAGTTCTTCATGAGCGCTGGTGACCTCGGGATCTACAGAACTTGCTTGTTCTTTCTGAGCATTTTGAAGAACCGGTGTGGGGGGGTGGGGGTTAAAGCTGTGCCATCCCTCCATACTTCTTCCGAACTAAACTAAAAAAACTACAAGCTTCTGCGCCAGAATCCCAGCAGCAAACACGCCTCCGATTTTGTAATAAATCCCACCCACATAATTACAGGCAGATAAAATGTCAAAGGCAAATGCCATCAATTTACTAAGTTAAGCCAAATGGCCACTACAGCGTATGATTTTGAGATGGTATACCTATTGCATTTCTTGTCCTTTTTTGGTGCTGGAGTAGTAGGGGAGGAAGGACATTCCAGAAGGATTGTGTCCTATAACCACAGTGTCCTAATAGTGGGGCTAGTTGATGGACCATTGAACTATCTTTAATCTGACTTTATCTTGCACTAAATGTTTAACCCTTTATCCTTCCTTTATATTTGCAATGTTTATTATCCATGCTTAGTATTTTCTTTGACTGGATCACATGCAAACAAACAAAATAATAAATTAAGCTACATTTATATGGAATGAGTATTACCTACCATTTATTAACTCAAGATTTTGTATCTTTATCATATAGAAAATTGTTTCATTTTCAGTAGTGTCATGATAATGGAAAATCAGTTCCATTTTGACCATGTGATGATGCTGGAAATATTTGAGAAGACAGCATTACTCCTTTGCAGTAATGTCCTAAAGTTACAATAACTGTTCTCCGATCACCACAACCATATTTTGCAACTTTGATCGCTGGAGTTTTCCCTTTGCCCCATCATTGACGTCAGTTGTGTCATGGAGCGTAGAAGTAGGCCATTTGTCCCAACTCATCCATGCCTCCCTTGGAGCCTCATCTCAGCCCATCTACCCATGTTTGGCCCATATCCCTCTAAACCTTCCCTATCCATGCACCTGTCCAAATGTCTTTTAAATATTGTTATTGTACTTGCCTCAACTACATCCTCTGGCAGCTTGTTCCAAACACCTAACACATTCTTTATGAAAACATTGCCCCTCAGATTCCTATTAAATCTTTCCCCTCTCACTGCAAGCCTATACTCTCCAATTCATGATTCCCTTAGTCTGTGAAAAAGATTCGGCATTTGCCTTATCTATTCCCCTCATGATTTTATTACACCTCTAATATCATCCCTCAGCCTCTGTGCTCCAAGGAATAAAGTCCTAACCTACCCAACTTCTCCCTACAGCTCAGACCCTTGAGCCCCGCCAACCGACTTGTAAATATTCTCTGCACTCTTTCCAACTTTCGGACTTTGCTCTAACTCCTTTAAGCCATACTTTGTCAGATGCAATGTAATTAATAATATGTATTTGCAAAGCTATGCTTGGTCATTATGTCTCATAGAAGAACATTGGAACAGTTTGTGTCCTAACATCAACAAAAAAAACATAAATTATAACCTGACTGCTGAAGTTTCATTTGTTGCATAAGCAGCAGTAAGGAACTATCTAATTTTGTATCACCTATATTAATTTGATCTGCTATTATTTCTGTATTTAAAAAGGGTAAGGCTTGATGAAGAAGTATTTATGAAGAAAGTGAAGTTCTATTCCATGGAAAATGATGGTGGATCGTCATGTGTGTCTAAAGTGGACAATGAGCTAATTCGAGCTCAAAGGAGGGTAAGTTGGATATTTGACTTGGATAGGAGCAAAACAAAATTACATTTGAAATGCATTGTAGCGACATTCATTTAAATTCAGCTCTCTTCAACATACAAGTATGTCTCAATTTTGAATAATACTAAATTATAAAACCAATCAACTTTTCACCACTGAGATAAAGTATGAGCACTTTTTTGCTGAAGTAAGATTTTGACTGATTATGGATACCTCCTTGTTCATTAAATTCACTGCAATTTTAAGCTTCCTTTCAAATCCCTATATTCAGTTGATGTGCAAAGATCTTAACAAGGTGGTTGTTGTTTTTGCCACACTGCACAAGTCTACAGATGAGTGGTGGAGCAGGTCAACATCTTGAAGTTCCTGGGCATGCATTTCTCTGAAGATCTGTCTTGGGCCCAGCATATCGATGTAACAATAAAGAAAGCCCATCAATATCTCTGCTTCCTTAGAAAATTGAGGAGATTTAGTATGTCGACGAATACTCTCCTGAAAGTGTATAGTAGAGAGCATATTGACTGGGTGCATCACGGCTCGGTTAGCCAACTTGACGCTCAGAAACGAAGATTACCATAAGTGGTGGACGTCACCCGGTCTTTCACAAGTATTGACCTCCCCAGAGTAGATGGGATCTATAGGAGGCTATGTCTCAAAAAAAGGAGCCAGCATCATCAAGGATTCACCACCCTGGCCATTCTCTAACTCCTTTAAGCCATACTTTCTTTAATTTCACTCCTGCCGTGGGAAGCTATCTGAGATTTAGAGTGGCACCATGGCCCTCCCTCTCGCCAAAGCAACCAAGCCACCATTTGCAGTAATAGTGCCTTTCAACTTCATGCTACCATTTGCAGTAAGTGGTGTCTTTCAACTTCAAGCCAAAGCAACTAATCCACCATTTGCAGTAAGTAGTGCCTTTCAACTTCATGCCAAAGCAACCAAGCCACCATTTGCAATAAGTAGTGCCTTTCAACTTCAAGCCAGGGCTCCCAAGCCACCATTTGCCGTAAGTAGTGCCTTTCAACTTCATGCCACCATTTGCAGTAAGTAGTGCCTTTCAATTTCAACACACACCCAAGCCAAGCCAACCAGGGGAGGGAAGGGGGGGGGTGCTTTCTGGAGCGCTAGTATGAACCATTTTAGAACCAATAGACATTTTTTTTGCAAGCTTTAGAACCAATAGACATTTTTTTTGCAAGCTTGAGAACCAATAGACATTTGTTTTGCAAGCTTTAGAACCAGTAGACATTTTTTTTGCAAGATTTAGAACCAATAGATGCTTTTTTTGCAAGCTTTAAAACCAATAGACACATTCTGCATGCATTTTAGAACAACTAAGGGCACTTACATTTGAGTAGACATGTGTTCCGTGTTATTCACAGCTCAGAGAAACGTGACCCTCTGCCTTCCTCCATCTTGAAGAGACTGTGTGGCACACCACTTCCTGGTTTTATAGTCGCTCCCCCCTGCCGCCAGCGGGGGCAGCAGAGAGAATGGGGAATTTTGTGAAAACATGAATATCTCTGTAATTTTTAATCAACAGGAAAAATCCTCGGCATTCATGCGGCGGAGGGGGGCTCTGAGCAAGGTGGCCATAAATGACTGCCATAGGTGGCGGCGTTCTCTCGGAAATCGCAGCACAGATGGCCAAAACCGGTCAAGAACAGACTTTTAGTAATATACTAGACCAAGTGCAGACCCGTTGGGTCTGTTCCCCCAACATGCGGTTGTGGGGGGGGGAGGAGAGGGGGAGAGGAGAGGAGAGGAGGGGGGAGAGGAGAGGAGGGGGGGAGAGGAGAGAGGTGGAGAGAGAGAGAAAGAGATAGGGAGAGAGAGAGAGAGGGTGACTTTTTACTTCAACCCAAACAACCATTTGCAGGCAGTGCTTTTTTCCTCAAACTAACCATATTTTCATTTTCAAACCACATTATGGGTACTCACAGCTGTGGAGACATTTGTTCAGTGTTATTCAGAGCTCTGATTGAGGCACACCACTTGCATAGATTGATTGAGGCACACCACTTGCAGAGACTGATTGAGGCACACTACTTCCTGGTTTTATAGTCCCTCCTCCTCCCTCCAGCAGGGGCAGCAGAGAGAACGGAGAATATTGTAAAAACATTAATATCTCTGTCATATTTCATTCACGGGAAAAATCCTCGGCATACATGTGGCGGAGGGGGGCTCTGAGCGAGGTGGCCAAAAATGACGGCCGTAGGTGGTGGCGTTCTCTCGGAAATCGCAGCACAGAACGCCAAAACCGGTCAAGAACAGAGTTTTAGTAATAGATAGATAGATAGATGGTGTGTTTGTTGTCTTTCATCCAATTACTTTTAATGTGTGGAAGGAACCCATCTGGGATAGGAATGTTATTTTCTAATTAATTTTGAACTGTCTAGTAATCTCAAATTAAATTCAGCAGCTTGCAGTGGCATGCAACTGATATGCAGTTGGTTAAAATACTGAGTTTACTACCTGTTCTGTTCATAGTCTTAAAAATTATTATTTTTTAAATATCCAGATTCAGTATATAATATATTTTGTAATTTTTTTTCAGTTAATTAAATACCTTGAAGAGCAATTTGGTGTTCAGGTGCAACAAGTTCAGATTCGCAAAATGAAGTATGCTTTTCCGATATGGTCAGCAATGATGTCCTCTTGTGGCACTGATGGCAAGGTACAGTTCCGTTGGATATTTCTCCATGGGATGTGACATAAAATAAATTAAACATGTTTCCTATTTCTATGAATAGCCCTGAATTGAAATCTAATCAAGCCACATCGTAGCACTAGAAAAACAGTTAATGTTTATGATATATGTAAAATTCTGAGAAGCATAGACAGTCAGAACCATTTTTCCAGGGTGGAATGTCCAACACTGGGGGGCATAGCTTTTAGATGAGTGGTGGCGGTCGTGATGTGTGCGGCAAGTTTTTTACACAGATAATGGTGGGGGCCTACAACATATTGCCAGGGTTGGTGGTGGTGGCAAATACAATAGCAGTATTTAAGAGAGTTTTAGATAGGCACATGGAAGTGCAGTGAATATAGGGAAATCGGGGCTCTCACTTAACTTTTTTTTCTCTTGCCAGCCGGGCAACCTCGGCAGCTATTTAGGTTGCCAAATGACAGTTTAGGTGATAATTTAAGACGGCTTGCATGACGCATGCAATAATGTGCTCCGATGAAGTGCATAGTTGCCAGTCGGAATTATGCTCAATGAAGCATTCAGATATTATTTCTGCTTCAAATAAAGTCACAAACTAAACATATTCACCAATCAAGACATGACACATACCACAATGACATGCAGCAAAATTATTCCTATGCTGTACAGTTCTATGTTTAACGTCAATTAACTTTCAAGGATCTGAAATGATGGTCCTGCTTATCTCGACAAATATTAAATACTGCCTGATTACCATTTTGTGTTGCTATTTCGGATTTCTGAACCCTTCCTCGGACTGAGAGGTGGCGGGGGGGGGGGCATTAGAGCGAGAAAGGGCCGACAACAGATGACCTCCGACAGGGTGGCGTCCATAATGGCTGTGGAAGATGTGCTAATAAGAGGGATGCTAGGATGCGAACAATGAAACTGGAAGGACGATGAGGATGGGGAGGGACTGCAGGAGTTACCGCTGGGTTGTAAGCTGCAAGGTTGTAAGTGAAATATGAGGTGCTGTTCCTTCAATTTGCATGTGATCTCAATCTGGCAATGGAGGAGGCCCAGGACGAATGGGTCAGTATGGGAAGGGGAGTTAAAATGTTTAGCAACTAACTGTCTTCTCCCAGTGTATCCAACTGAAACTGAATTGTCATTAACTGTGTGGTCTTTTTAAAACTCCTTTTTTGCACCTCCTTGAAACTTGGAACTTGAAGCTCTTGACCACATCAGCACCATTAATGCTAACTGGGGCTTCAACAACATGCTTCTTCCTGAAGTCTCTGATCAGCTTATCTTTGCTAATATTGAGGGAGAAGTTGTCCTCTTGATACCATGCTACCAATCCCAATCTCACTTTGCTCTGTCCTGTCTTTGAGATCTGGACCTCTCCGATGATGTCATCTGCAATTTTTTTAATATAGAGCAGAATTTGGCCACAGTCTTGTATGTATCAGGAGTATATCAAGCACCAATTTTGGAGATACAGCGTGGAAACCAGCCATTCGACCTTCTGAGTACACAGCAACCAACGATCACTCATACACACTATTCTACACCTGGGACAATTTACAGAAGCCAATTAACCTACAAACCTACGTAAGGAAACCAGAGAACCTGCAGAAAATGCACATGGCAGAACGTCCAAACTCCGTACAGACAGCACCCGTGGTCAGGATCAACCCGAGTCTCTAAAGCTGTAATGTAGCAACTGTTCCGTTTATGGTATGGAGGATGTTGTGTAGCTCCCGTTGCACCCATAATGGCCACCTCGCCAGCAGTCTATCTTGTCCCTTCTCTGTTTTTATTATTTTAAAGTATGTCTTGTTTGTTTTAATGTATCATGGTATGTTTTATGTGGAGGTGTGGGGGGAGGATTGGGCAAAACTTTTTCCAGTCACTTAACTCGACGGGAGATGCAAATTTCCTCCGTCGTATCTCTGTTACAACCCCCCCCCCCCCCCCCCCCCGTGGCCTACAACGTGGGGTGATGAGGCCTTACCTCGACGCCGGCCTGGAGCTTCAAGTCGCGGGTGCGGCGCAGATTTACCTTTGCGGAGTCTGGGATCTTTTGCCAAGGATCGCCAGTATTGGAGCTCCGATCGCGGGGCCTGTGGACTTTAACACCATGAAGCAGCGGTCTCCGGTAAGAAGCCGCTGACTCGGAAGCTCCATGCCACTGAGTGTTCCGATCCGTCCCGATGCTGGAGTTTCAATCATCCTGACGTGAATGCTTAAACAGCGGACCGTCGGCAACAGCCCCGTTCTAAGGCCCCGACCACGGTTGAATAAAGGAGGAAGATGACTGAACTTTATTTCTTTCCATCACAGTGAGCAATGTTGATGGATTTCTGGTGGATTTTTATGTTAAACTTTATTTTATGTGCTGTGTGTATTTTTGCTTTTTACTTAGTATGGCTGGATGGTAACTCAAATTTCACTGTAAATTAATTGGGAGCTGTAATCAATATATAGGAGTCTCACAATTAGGTATCCTTGTAATGCAGATATTCGAGCTATGAGTGTAGGGCAAGGAAGATGACACCTGCTGTTGTGATGGTAAGCAAATTGTCGTGGATGAAGGTTGTGTAGGAAGCTGAAGTTAATGTTCATCATGGATGTCAGCCACTGGATGATAGTTAGTAAGGCAACCTTGCTTTTCTTTGGCACTGGAATGATAGGGGTCATCTTAATGTAGATTGGAACTTCAGAATGAAGAGGGAGAGTTTAAAGATTTTGTATTGGTGCATTCATTGTTTAATTTATTTAATCTTGATTTTCCCTCTGTTTAGCTTTGTCTTCATTTTATTTTCTCAATTTTTTAAAAATAAAATAAAACTTCATATTTCAAGTTGGAGCAATTCAGATAAACCAAAGTATGTTACAAGAGGTTGAGACACAGTAATCATCACCATGGTAGTCAAAAATGCTGGAGAAACTCAGCGGGTGCAGCAGCATCTATGGAGCGAAGGAAATAGGCAACGTTTCGGGCCAAAACCCTTCTTCAAATGGTTTTATTTTGTGACACACTCCAAATCCCATCAACACCACTCCAAAAATTTCAAGTGGCTGGTTTATTGTTTACGTGTCATTGGTAGGCATGGGGTATGGTATATATCCAGCTAGCGCACACAAAGAATTTGATTGTTAAAGTATTCGTTATTTTTTCCAGGAGGGCTAAATTAAGGAAAATAAGTTCCACAGTTCAATACTGTGCTATTTTTTTTTTAAGTAATGACGATTACTAACGTGTATTAGACCTATTTCCGAAAGTCATTCAGGATGGAGGAGTTTAAAGATAATGGGGAATTTTGCCAGCAATTTGGGTCATAAATTACATTTGTGGCAGCTTGTATGAAGAGAATAGATTAGCAAAGCGAGAGCAGATTGGGAACCAATGAAGACGCAACAATCCATTATCTAAATCAAAATAATTCTGCTTATACTGCTGTTCAATGCTCAATTAAATCCTGCAGCAAGTCAGCATCCATCCGTAATTTAAGGAATCCCCAATGGGATGCTGTTTTTTGTTCACAGACAGCGCCTTAACCCTTTTGACATACTGCAATGTTCTCTTTAGATTATTCTGAAAGTTTGTAGCAACTCTGTATTATGTACCTCGGTGCAAGATGCTGAATTATTTCCCCATCATGATCTGGTGCCTTGCTGTCATTTGGTTATGAACAGCTCTGTGATCAGAGAGTCATGCAAGGAGTCTCTGGCCCTACTGAAGAGGCCCGCTTTTACCCTATCTCTTCGCTATCCCCCTCTTCCCATAGTTCCCTCCCCTCCTTGAAAGCCTTTATGCTGTACTGCGCTTTCCATGGAGAGTTTCACGGCTGTGGTTTGCTTTTCAGTGATAGTACAGAGCTACTTGATCTGTTTATAACCATCATTAGGAAATGCACGGACAATGCTTTAGAGAAAGGAGGCAAATCACCAAAGCAACGTAACAATTTTTTTAAATTTTTATTGATTGACAATTAAGGTTAAAATGTATCACTGATGGTGGGTGAAATACAGTTTCTTGGCATGGGATAGGGCAAAACTTGACCTACTGTGAGGGAATTGGCCAGGGCGAATGACTGAAGTGTCGGTGGGCAAGCACTTTGAGACCAGCCACTACTGTTCTATTAGCTTTAAAATAGTAAGGACAAGGACAGAGCTGGTCCATGTGTCTACACCTAAGTTGGGACAAAGCCCTACTTTGATGGGAATGAACAGCAATGTGCAAATGTTGATTGCGGAGGGCAAAGGGCATCCAGCAAGTGGAATGCTTTTAAAAGTGTGAGTGTGAGTTTAAGGTATGCATGTTGCTGTTAAAAGACCCATCATTGATTTATATTGCCTCTGTACTCCACAATTTGAGATTTGTAATAGCAAAATAAATCACGTGGTTAAAGTGCACATTGTCAGCTTTTAATAAAGGCCATTTTTATACGTTTTGGTTTCACCATTGAGAAATTACAGCAGTGTTTATACATGGGTCTTTGTTCCAAACATTATGGAGGGCACTGTAGGTAACTCGGTCAAATGTATCCTTGGAGGAGGAAGGGGGATTGAGGAGCATACTAAAGGAAAGGTAGAACAAAAAGGGACATGGCATGAGATAATTCTGGCAGACAAGATTAAGGAAAATCCAAATGAATGTTATTAACAATATTAGATGAAAAAGGGTAACTCGAGAGAAAATGGAGACCCTCAGGAATCAAAGTGATCATCTACGCGTGGAGTCACAGGAAAAGGTCTTCAATGGAAAATTCTGTTTTTAACCTTTGAGAAAGACATGGAGATGAGGGAACTTGGGCAAGTTAATCCCTGATGCCTTGAGAACAGTCAACGATTTGGATAAACACGTATAAGGCACGAACAGGAATTTTGCAGATGACTCTAAAATAGATGGTATCAAAGACGGTGAAGATGATTATCAATAATTCCATCAATCTTAATCAGCTGGTCAAGTGATAGCAAATTAAGTTTACTTCATATTTGTGTTGCATTTCGGGAAGTCAAACCAGGACAGCACCTTCACAATGAACGAGAGGGCACTGGGAGGTGCTGTAAAAAAAGAGTGATCTCGCAGAAGTACATAGTTCCCTGAAAAAGGCATTTCATGTAGCTAGGATGGCGAAGAAGGCTTTTGGCACACTGGTCTTCATCAGCAGGAAATTAAGTATATAAGTAAGGACATTATTTCACAGTTGTACTTCCGGTGGCGCTGGTGCCAGCAGCCTCCACCTACAGCCCGGTATCTTTTTGTTTTTTTGTTTATTTAGTTATGTAAAAGTGTGTTTTTTTGGTGTTTTTATGTGGGGGAAGAGGGCACGGTGCGGGGGATACCGTCCTTCAGCCGCTTCCTGGTGAGGACGCGACTATTATTCGAGTCGCGTCCTCGCCCCCCCCCCCCCCCCCCCCCCCCACAGCGACCTACCTACCTGGATTGGCGCAGCCTTTCCTGTCGGGATCGACCGGAGCTCCAGCAGCGGCGGGACAGCGCTGGAACATCGCGGGGCTGGCGATGCCTTACCGGGGGTCGCCGTCTGGAGCCCGGAGTGCTGGACCTGCTGCACCGACATCATGGAGCTGCGGTTTGCGGAGCTCCCAACGCGGGTGGCGCTGATGGACAGCGCGGGGTCCTGTGACTCTGCCCGGCTCAGCCTGCGGACTCAGGAGCTGCAGACTCCGGCAGCAGGAGGCTGCTGATCGGGAGGTCCGGGCCGCTGAGGAGGATGCTCACCGTCGGCGTCGGCGTTCCACCCGGCGTGAGGGCCTGAACATCGGGCCAACCGGGGCGGTGACTGCGGGTGCTCGGAAGGCCCCGACCACGGATGAACACGGAGGGGAGGCTGGCTGGACTATGGTGCCATCCTCACCTTGGTGCCATTTATGTTATGTTGTGTCGTGGACTTTCTGTGTTTGTGCTTTTTTTAAAAAATTCAATTTCAATTTGATTTTTAATATGTTTTATTATTTATTTATTATTTATTTATTTTTTAATGATTTTTTTTTATGATACTGCCTGTAAGGGAAATTCATTTCGTTGTCTCAAATTGAGACAATGACAATAAATTTGAATACAATACAATACAATACAAAGTACAAGACTGGTGAGGCAGCACTTGGAATTCTGTGTTCTGTTTTGGCCATCCTGCTATAGGCATGATGCCATTAAGCTGAAATAATTTCAGAAAAGACTTACAAGTATAGAACTCTTTAAGAGCCTGAGCTCAAGAGAGGTTGGTCAGGCTAGAAATTCAATCGTGGGAGGGCTGGAGGCAGTGGGGTGATCTTGTACATGTATATAATCATGAGGTTATAGACCGGGTGAAGGCACTGTCTTTTTCCTGTGGTAGGAGACCCAAGATGAGGTGAGCACAGGTTCAAGGATAGCTGGGAAAGATGTAATAGAAGCTTGAGGAGACAACCTTTCAACGCTAAGGGTGGTAGTTATATAGAATGACCTGCCAGATGAAGTAGTTGAGACGGGTGCAATAACATTTAAAATAAATTGGGCATACATAGATAGGAAGGATTTAGATAAATTTGTGCCAAGCATGAGCAAATAAGTCTTAGATGGGGCGTATTGGTCGACTTGGACGAGCAGTCAAACAGCCTCTATCATTCATTGAGGGCTGTTTAGGTGGGGGAAATAGTGAGTAATATTAAATTGTGTTTGGTTTTTTCCAGGATATTAAATGATTGTGGTATAATTTAGATCTGAAACAAAAATTAACTTAAACTGAAACGTTTTCATTTTTGATTATAGTGTACATTTATTTTAACAGGAACCTGTGTCGTTCAAAGATTTGATGGGAGATTGTGGGAAGGAAATGAAACCACTGTGGGAATTGGTGAAAAAAATTCTGGGACTCTCAGTACACACATTTCCAGCTATAGGTATAGTCCAGCTTAACAGAATGTAATTTATTTGTAATGTGATTGATATGTTAAAAAACTTATTGTGCTTCAACGCACAGTGAAACAAAGTGAAATTTACTTATGCGAGTAGATTTCATAATAATCATGATAGTACTTTATTAAGCAAAGTATGTTTTGCAACATACGAGGAATTTGATTTGCCTTACAGTCACACCAATAAAGAACAACAAGACACCCCAATTTTTTTTTACATGAACATCCACCACAGCGACTGCCCCCACATTCCTCACTGTGATGGAAGGCAAAAGAAGTTCAATCTTCTTCCCTTCTTTGTTCTCCTGCTGTCGGGGCACTCTAACCTTCCGTTGTCTGATTGATCTTGGCTCCCACAGCTGGCGGTCAAGCCCTCTGCGTTGGGGCGATCAAGCTCCCACATTGGGGGCAACTCGGCTCCCCTGCGCTGGGCAATTGGACCCAGGGTCGGATCTAGTCGAACCTCCTGCGACTTGAAGCTTCCCGACATCAGTCACTACCTGAGATTGCGAGCTCCTCATGGTTGAAATCCGCAGGCCGCGGTTGGAGTGCCGATCCCAAGCAAGGGATCGCAGGCTCCGATGGTAAGTCCATGGGCTTAAAGACAGTCTCGAGCAAGGCCATCAGCTCCATGATGTTAGGCCGCAGAGCGACCAGAGATACAACCCGGAAAACAATTGCATCTCCGGCAAGGTAAGAGATTGAAAAAATGTTCCCCCGACCCCATCCCCCACATAAAACTAACCAGAGA
Organism: Leucoraja erinaceus; assembly: GCF_028641065.1. Taxonomy (NCBI): domain Eukaryota; kingdom Metazoa; phylum Chordata; class Chondrichthyes; order Rajiformes; family Rajidae; genus Leucoraja; species Leucoraja erinaceus. The sequence continues at coordinate 36,187,619 of NC_073388.1, forward strand.
ACATTAACACATACTTTTAAAACACACTAAAAATGACAAAAGAGATGAAAAGACAGAGGCTGCCATCGCTGACGGCACCACCCGGTGAATCAAGTTTTTACTATATCTAAGTTTAAAAGCACAAATGAAGATGGTATCCAATATTTTAAATGCACACAAGCCGAAGGGTGAACTTCGATAAGATTTTTGAAAACTGGAACACGATACTTAAAGATTTCTCAATAAATATCCTTAGAGGCCTGTCCCACTTTGGTGAGTTTTTAGGCGACTGCAGGAGACTATGCGGTCGCCACATGTTTTCAGGTGGTTTTTGGGTAGTCTCCCTCATGGTCGTGAGGTGTTCCCGCATTCTGGGAATTAGCCGTGGTCTCATCATGGTCGCCGAGAAATTTTCAACATGTTGAAAAATTAGCGGCGACCAGAATGAAGCCGCCATGGAGAGTAGCGAGAATTTGCGTGTCGTGGGTGGGTCGCCAGGAGGTCGAAGGTTGTTGTAGGTTGTGGCCAGTTTGACCGGTGAATTTCAATGGCTCATTGGGGGAAAAAAAATTAGCAGTAGTTTTCAGAACCAAGGGTAACCGACCAGTAATGTTAAATGTCCGCTGAGGTTCACAGCAGGGTATCTGGCTTCTTAAAAGTTGTCTCCGCTCCTTTTCACCCCCCCCCCCCCCCCCCCCCCTCTCTCTTTTAAAGGACTTACCGTACACTGCTTTAGCCGTCTTAATTACAGCGCCAACCTTCCAGTTCATCGTGGGGTGTATCTGTATTACCTTGTCTTTGCACCTTGTAAATTTAACTCGGAAGGAAGCAGTGTGTGTGTGTGTGTGTGTCTGACAGTTACCGGTTTTTACAGCCGGCCGTCGCCTTAAAAATCGCCTAAGTGGGACAGGCGCATTAGACTTGATTCAAAAACAAAGTGCTGGAAAAACTCAGCAGGTTCGTCAGCTTCTGTGGAGGAAATGAACAGACGATTAATCAGTTTGAAGAAGTCCTCACTCCAAAACATTATCTGTCCATTCCCTCCACAGTTGCTGCCAGACCCCCTCAGTTCCTCCTTCACTTTGTTTTTTTGCTCCAGGTTCTAGCGTCGGCAGATTCTCTTCTCCATTATACTCTTGATAGTTGTAGAAGCTGTAGATTAAAATGTTACAATATTTGTTTTTCAGTTTGTATCAGTACTCTTATTCAAGAACTGTGTAAACTAAAGAATGTTTTACTTTATATATAACAAATAGTTTGCTTCATAATTTTTCTTAAGTATTGGAGTTAACATGATGATTTTAGTTGTGGTATTGGAAATCAAAATCATTGAATTTGCTGGCTTTCATGGCAATCAACTCAATTGGTCATAATAATCCTATTATATATTTTCTATCATCGGCATCTCTTGGAAAGCTGTTAATTCTGTTATAAATTATGTGAATGTTGGAACATAAACATGTCCTGATGTACTATGTTTTGTTTCTCAATATAGGTCTTGCTATTTTGGAGGATTTGGCCAAGATAAATCAGTGCAATAATGCTAAGTTGATGAGCATGTGCCAGAGTCTTGAAGCTGAGTTTTGCAGTCTTCTTGGTGACGATGGTATATTTTTATACCCATCTCATCCAAAAATTGCACCCAGACACCATCACCCTAAATTTATGCCTTTCAACTTTGCGTACACAGGTAAATTGTAGAGAACCGAGTATTTTTACATTTATAATAAACATATAAGATGTTGTATATTTAAAATGTCAATTATTTTAATGAAGAACGTATATTTGGTCACCTTTTTTGAAAAAAAAGAGTTGATAAGCAGATAAAAGTCATTGTTATTTTGCTGTAATTTTGGTTTAGAAATCTGTCAAAGTTGGACTCATTCAAAAGTGCAAACAACCTCATTTCAAACCTAGGTATAGTCATAGCATTGTAGAGTAGAAATGGGCCTTTCAGCCCATCATGTCCATGGGAATATTTTCACCTATCTAGCTATTTTCATTTGTCCTAATTAGGTCTGTATCCACTGTGCCTTACTTGCAGTATCTACCAGGGAAATTAATTGGACAAATTACTAGTTTCAGACATGCAGATTACGTACATCATTCAAGATTTTTTTAAAATAATTGCCATTATTTCTCTGGATAGCAGTGTGTGGTTTACATGAAGAGGCAAAGTATATTTCACAATTATTTATTCTTTGTTTACTGTGTTCTAGTTAAAGTTTTGTTTTACTTCATCTTTTATTCTTTTTGATCAGCTTTGGAGGCACCATAACTGAGAGATGGTTTTGAAAGACTGCCATCAAATTAGTGTTTTTTAGTTTAAATCAGTTGGATTGATTCAGCCTAATATCTACACTTCAGATTTTGCAATAAAACAAAGTCCGGCAGCAAGTGTGAAGGGAAATGGTCAGACGATATTTTGGTTTGGGACCCTTCTTCAAACTGATTGAAATAGGAGATGGGGGGGAATGGGAGGAAGCTGGAAAAGAGAGGTTAGAGAGTGGGACAAAGCCTGGCAAGTGATAGGTCTATACAGGTGAGGGGAGGAATAGCCAGCCACCCATCATTTGCCAAGCTTTGTCCCACCCCCAATTGAATCAGTTTGCTCAAAATTACAGCATCTGCAGTTCTTTGTCTTCACACCACACCTTTTTGTGTGTACATTGGTGTTCCAGCCTTCGACTAAAGTGAAATCGTTCTTGGTTTTCCATTTCACCTTGAGTATTTAATGGGGGGGGGGGGAAACAATTGGCAAGAATTGTTGACAATGCTCAAAAGCATTATCTCACTGCTTCTTGGATAATTCCAGGATTTTTTGATGCTCGACTGGAGATTATTCAAAGTTATAGTCACTCAATATGTGCTTTTTGGCATTGAACCATTTTGCATGGGTTCATTTGACATAGTTTAACTTCAAGTAGCTTTTGAAGTTAATCTTTTTTTACATGAGAAGAGAGGGGATAGCGATTTGAATTATGGAAAAATTGATTTTAACTGCAATGTAAATAATATTAGAAGTGGTTAGTAAATAAAATTATCATATCTGGTAGTACCGGATTAACTGATATATTTTTATGTTTAAGAACTGGAATGTCAAAGACCAAATTAATAATATCAAAGCACGTCTGTTCTCTTGATCAAAATGGCATGTTTCATTTTAACACAAAATGTATGCGTTGGGTTATTAGTTTGTTAGATAATTAGAGATGTTTCACTCAATAAAGATCCTACTCTTCAAAGGTTTTTACAAATAATATGTGTAAATTTAATTTCATAGCCTCGGAAAAGAATGGTTAATTAGGGACAGTCAGCGTGACTACACGGCATGTCATGTCTTACTAACTTGGAGTTTTTTTTGAGGAACCGATTAAGATAATTGATAAGGATAGGGTGGTGGATGTTGTCTATGCAGTTTTAAGCAAGCCCTTTGATGAAGTCCCCCATGGTGGGCTGATTCAGGAAATTAAGATGCATGGAATTAACAGTGGCTAGGTCGCATGGATTCAGAACTAACTTACTGATAAAGACAGAGGGTTGTTGTGGAAGGACAATATTGAGGCTAGAGGTCTGTGACCAGTGGAATCCTGCAGGAATCTATCTGCTCTGTTGTTTGTGATATATATAAATGACTTGGATGTAAACGTTGACGGCTTGGTTAGTACATATACGTATAACGCTAAAATTGCTGGTGTCACAGACTGTGAGGAAATCTGTCAAAGTATAAAGTAGGATATAGATCTACAGAAATGGCCCGAGAAATGGCAGATGTATATCTGTGTGTACATGAACAACACCTGGTGTACAAACACAGTGATTGTGGACAGTCACTGCTCCCCGAACCTGGAGTATGTGACTGTTAAATGCAGGCCCATTTACCTCCTTAGAGAGTTTACTGTTGTCATGATAACTGCTGTGTACATACCACCGGATGCTAATGCTACTTGGCTATCGGTCATTTGTATGGTAGCATTAACAGTCAACAGAGTATATATCCTGACGGTGTTCACATCATAGCAGGGGACTTTAATCACGCGGACTTGAAGAAAATGCTGCCCAAATTCTACCAGCATGTTAAATGTGCTACAAGAGGAGCTAACACCCTGGACAAGGTCTACTCCAACATCAAGCTGGGCTACAGGGCTAGACCACTACCACACCTGGGCCAGTCTGACCATATGTCCCTGCTCTTAATTCCTGCATATGCCCCCCTCAGGAAAACCGCTCCTACTATTACAAAGACCATCACAACCTGGCCTGATGGTGCTTCTCAGCAGCTGCAGGACTGTTTCGACAGGACCAACTAGGAGGTGTTTGAACACCGGGACCTGGAGGTGTTCACAGACAGTGTACTGTGTTACATTAAAAACTGCATGGACACGGTCACAGTGGACAAACGCATCCGGGTCTACCCCAACCAGAAGCCCTGGATGACCCGGGAGGTCCAGCGGCTGTTGAAAGAGAGGAACACCGCTTTTAGGTCTGGCGACAGGGCTTTATACAGCACGGCCCGAGCTAACCTGAAGAGAGGCATCAGAGAGGCCAAATCAAACTACAGGAGGAAGATAGAGGACCATCTGGACAGTAATAACAGCAGGCAGGTGTGGCAGGGGATCCAGTATCTCACCAACTATAAGACCAACCTTGGAGCTGTTGAAGGTGACGCCTCGCTGGCAGAGGAGCTGAACCACTTCTTTGCTCGCTTTGAAGTGGAGCCACCCGAGACAGCCACATCACAGCACATGGTCCACAGCAGCCAAACCCTCAAGATAGAGGAGCATGAGGTGAGGCGCACGCTGCGGGCCATCAATCCAAGGAAGGCTACTGGACCTGACGGCGTCTCTGGACGCGTGTTGAAGGACTGCGCAGACCAGCTGGCTGGAGTCTTTACAAGGATTTTTAACCAGTCTCTGGCCCAGTCCACTGTTCCACCCTGTCTGAAGTCCTCCACCATAGTCCCCTTGCCCAAAAAAAAAACCAACATCTCCAGCCTCAACGACTACCGGCCAGTCGCACTCACACCAGTGGTGATGAAGTGTTTTGAAAAACTGGTCCGGGGTCATATCACATCACTCCTGCCCCGAAGCTTTGACCCCCACCAGTTTGCGTACAGAGCAAATAGATCTACAGAGGACGCTGTAGCCACAGCTCTCCATGCTGCACTGTCTCACCTGGAGCAGCGGGGGAGCTACGTGCGGATGCTCTTTGTGGACTACAGCTCTGCTTTTAATACCATCCTTCCCCACAAACTGGTGGACAAACTGGGGGACTTGGGACTTCCACACTCCACCTGTACGTGGATAAATAGCTTCCTGTCGGGTCGCAGCCAGAGAGTCAGAGTGGGCCATCATACATCCACGGCCCTCAGCCTCAGTACCGGCTCTCCACAGGGCTGCGTACTGAGCCCCCTGCTCTACACCATCTACACACATGACTGCACCCCCGCCCACCACAGCAACACCATTGTCAAATTTGCGGATGACACTACAGTGGTGGGACTCATCTCCGGGGGGGACGAGTACGCCTACCGGGATGAGGTGGAGCAGCTGACAGTGTGGTGTGAAGAAAATAACCTGCTCCTCAACACCTTAAAGACAAAGGAAGTAATAATAGACTTCAGGAAGAATAAAACGGACATGGTACCATTGACTATCAGAGGGGACTGTGTAGAGAGGGTGGCGGATTTCCGCTTCCTGGGAATCCATATTGAGGAGGACCTGACGTGGAGCGTGAACACCACTGCGCTGCTGAAAAAGGTCCAGCAGAGACTGCACTTCCTGAGGGTGCTCAGGAAGAATAACATCACTCCGGGACTGCTGCTGTCCTTTTATCGGTGCTCCATTGAGAGCATACTAACATACTGTGTATGCGTGTGGTACACCATCTGCACAGCGGCTCAGAGGAAAGCGCTCCAGAGGGCCATTGACAACGCCCAGAGGATTGTCGACTGCCCTCTCCTTACCTTGGAGGACTTACACAGTTCCCGCTGCACCAAAAAATCCCAGAGCATCATAAAGGACATTTCCCACCCCGGACACTCCCTGTTTGAACTGTTGCCGTCAGGCAGACGGTACAGATCTACAAGGACAAGGACGAACAGACTAAAAAACAGTTTTTACCCCACTGCTATAAAAGCACTAAATGTAGCCGCCAAGGAACGCAGGGGCGAGACATACTAAGGGACTGTGGCACACTGTGAAATCGACAGAAGGATGGAGGGTTGGGTGTTTATGCGTGCTATTTTCGTGATATTTATTTAGTTTTTTATCTTTTAATATTTTACCTTGTATGTATCGTTAGCTTTTAGAAATGTTTGAATGGTGCACTGACTGGCTGACATTTTTAAATTTCGTTGTACATGGCTCATGTTACAATGACAATAAAGAAACTATTCTATTCTATTCTATGTAATTTTATACAAGCAAGCGTGAGGTGTTGTATTTTGAGAGGTTGACTGTAAGGAGAAAATATTCATTTCAATACGGCGCCGTTCTGCGGCAACAATTTGCAAGCCGCCCAACGGCAAGAAATCTAATGTAGTAATTCTGAACTTATTTGGATAAAAGTAACAACGCAATCAGTGTTGTAGCTGACAAGCTATTAGTCCATTTAAATGGATTAGCCCTATTGCATGACTTGCATGCCAGGGGGCAGCTGAAGTGACAGTGAAACATCACTCATGGACATGCTTAATGCATTCCATAGTAGAACACTAATGTGCATTCCCAGGCCCACATGGTTACTTTGGCCAATACCAAAGGATCCTTCAGGAGAATACACCTTTGCACTGTGTCCAGCCCTGAAGATGTTCCTCGTCATTTTCTGAAAAGCTACATGATGTATGGAGTTTATGCAGACATCTTCAACCTCGCATTACTACGGTCTGGGTCAATAATACCAGTGCCCAGGATATGCAAGGTGACATGTCTCAATGTGTTACCGACCGACTGAAGTCCATGATGATTAAGTGCTTTGAGAGCTTGGTTATGGTGCATAGCAACTGCTACCTCAACAAGAAACTGGACCCACTATGTTGCTTACTGCCAAAATAGATCAGTGGAGAACATGATCACGCTGGCTGACTACTCACTCTGCACTGGACCACATAGACAATAAAAACACACACATCAGTCTGTTGTTTATTGACTTCAGCACTATCATCCCCTCCAAAATGGTTATCAAACTCAGCGAACTGTGTCCATTTGCGCATCCATTTGCAATTGGAATCTGAACTTCCTCATCAACTGAACACAATCAGTGCGAATTGGTAGCCAGACTTGCTTCTCAATAACCATCAGCACAGGAGCACCTCAGACCTCTGCTCAGTCCCCTGCTCTACTCACTCTATACCTATCACTGTGTCGTGCAACACAGTTCCAACATTTTTAATTTGCTGTCAACAGCACATTGTTGGACGCATTTCAGATGGTGTCAGGGGTTATGGGGAGAAGGCAAGGGAATGTGGTTAGCAGAGAGAGATACATCAACCATGATTGAATGGCAGAGTAAATGATGGGCCAAATGGCCTAACTCTGCTCCTATCACTTATGAACTTATGAACAATGAGTCAGAGAATAGGAGTGAGGTCCGTCGGCTGACAATGTTGCCAGACCAGCCTTGCTCTGAACATCGGTAAAACCAAAGAACGAATTGTTGACTTTAGAAGAGGAAGGCTGAGGATCCTAAAACCTATCTTCATCGATCGATTGGTGGTGGAGAGAGCCAACAAGAAGGTCCTGGAGGTGCCTATCCCTGAAGATCTGTCCTGGATCCATCACATTGACACAATCATAAATCAAGCCTATCAACCCCTTAGAAGATTGAGGAGATTCGGCACATCGATGAATAATCTCTTGAACCTCTACAGGTGTAAGGTAGAGAGCATTATGACTGGTTGCATAACAGCATAGTTTGGCAACTTAAATGCCCAGGAACAAAGAAGTTTGCAAAAAAAAGTGCTGAACCCAGTCCATTATGTGTACTGACCTCACTGCCTTCAAAGAATACTGCCTTATAATACTGCCTTATAAGAAGACAGCCAGCATCATGAGCGACCCACAACACCCTGGCCATGCTCTGAGGGTCTGCGGGTCTGAGGTGCTTTCCCAGCCTCACATGCTGCTTCCTGTCAGGAAGTTGGTGATCCACTGACAGAGGGGTTCAGGCACAGTCAACTTGGAGAGTTTGGAGTGCAGTAGATCTGGCATAATGGTGAGGAATGCAGAGCTAAAATCAGGCAGGGACAATACAGGCTTTGAAGCAGGCAGGGACAAAGCGGGTTTGCAGGGACTGGTTGAAAAGCAGTTTTCCATTATCATGGTTTCAGATTGAAGAACTAAGAGATGAGAAAATGGACCATCAGTACTCTATTGAAGTGCGAATATAGATAAGTTAACCATCTTGTGTGTAATTATTATGTAGTGTTGTTTTGTGCAACCTGGACTAATGGATTGACTGAACATCTTCTCAGATTTCCCTGAAAATTAGAGTCTGTACATCAGAGCACACAAGTAACACAACAGAAAACAAGGTCTCGACTCCAAATTCAAATGAGCATTTGGCAATCATTTGAGTTATATCAATGGTTCATAACTTCGAAGGAACTTTGAGTTGAGAGTTGATTTTTTCTGCTGTGTTCTTTGTACCAGAGATGTGCAAAACATGGTTTTCAATCAAACCGAGATGGTGACCAGCCAACCTTCATAAGATTTCTTACACAGGGTTGTGAGTGCTTGGAATGTGCTACCATGAGTGGTTGAAGACAGACACTAGTGAGATTTAAGAGACATTTGGATAATCACATAGATAGATGCAGGGAATGGAGCAATATTGATTATGTACAGGCAGATAGAGTTGTTTTTGGCATCATGTTCAGCTCCAACATAGTGGGCTTATACTGTTCTCTGTTCTATAATCACTTGCGTTTGTAAATTTTTGTTTCAGCAATTTTTAACGTGCTTGGACTGCCAGTGACCCAGTGCCCCCTTGGAATGAGTAAAGATGGGCTGCCACTTGGAATTCAGCTTGTAGCCAATCACCATTATGACCATCTTTGTCTCGGTGTGGCTCGACATTTAGAAATTGCTATTGGTGGATGGCAAAATCCAGGAGCACCCTGAATGTACATCAAATTAATCTTCCTGCTGAATCAACATTTATGTCCAATGTTACCCAATAAAAGGCATGAAACCAAATTTAAGATATTTTCTCATTTAAGAAATAATCACATTTGTCAAATCAATTCAATAGCAATGTTAATGAAAACATAATTTAAAAGTAGCATTTTTCTTATAGTTATACAGTGTTCCAATATTAATACATATAAACCTAGATGTGTTAATGATGCAAAATTGTGTATGATTAATGATTGTATAAGTTGGTGTTAAAATTAATCTATTGTAATCAAACTCTAAAATTTATTTATGAACTGCAGGCTTGAATAAACACTTAGCTTGAATGTTTTCTGTTGATTTATTTTAAAAGATTGTAAAGATGATGCCTGTTTAACCATATCATGTGAATCATTTTTTTTTTTGTTTTTTGTGACCTTTCAGCAGAACTGTTTCTCATGTTGATTTTCATTGTTGTTTAATAATAATAGCAGTAAAATTAGTGAATGATGCTGACTCCAGTAAACTGAGAACTGATGTTATTGTAAATTATCTTATTTCCAAATGTAGCTTGTTCTGTCAAAGAATATATTGTTTTAGATTTGTCTTGGAATTGCAATAGAATTTTCTTCCTAGATGTATAATATATTCTTGAAATGTAAATGTGTATCTGATGGCCAGTTTAAGGCAATACATTTTTTAAATAATGCAGTGATATACTGTGCCCTCCGTAATGTTTGGGTCAAAGACCCTTCATTTACTTATTTGCTTCGGTACTCGACAATTTGCGATTTGTAATAGAAAAAAAATCACATGTGGTTAAAGTACATAGTCAGATTTTATTAAAGGCATTTTTTATACATTTTGGGTTCAGAGTGTAGAAATTACAGCAGTATTTATACATTGTCCATCTCGTCCTCTCTTTCCCCCCCCCATTTCAGAGCACCACAATTACTGTGCACATTGTCAGATTTTATTAAAGGGTATTTTTATACTTTGGTTTCACCATGTAGTAATTACATCAGTGTTTATACATAGTCCCCCCCCCCCCCCATTTCAGGGCACCATAATGTTTGGGGCACATGGCTTCACATGTGTTTGTAATTGCTCAGGTGTGTTTAATTGCCTCCTTAATGCAGGTATAAGAGAGCTCTCAGCACCTAGTCTTTCCTCCAGTCTTTCCATCGCCTTTGGAAACGTTTATTGCTCTTTATCAACATAAGGACCAAAGTTGTGTCAATGAAAGTCAAAGAAGCCATTGTGTGACTGAGAAACAAGAATAAAACTGTTAGAGACATCAGCCAAACCTTAGGCTTACCAAAATCAACTGTTTGGAACATCATTAAGAAGAAAGAGAGCACTGGTGAGCTTATGAATCGCAAAGGGACTGCCAGGCCAAGATCTCACAGCCGATGACAGAACAATTCTCTCTAATAAAGAAAAATCCCTAAACACCTGTCTGACAGATCAGAAACACTCTACAGGAGTCTGGTATGGATTTGTCAATGACTACTGTCTGCTGAAGAATTCAGAAACAGAAATACAGAGGCTGCACTGCAAGATGCAAACCACTGGTTAGCTGCAAAAATAGTTTGGCCAGGTTAGTTTGCCAAGAAGTACTTAAAAGAGCAATCGCAGTTCTTGAAAAAGGTCTTGTGGACAGATGAGACAAAGATTAACATATCAGAGTGATGGCAAGAGCTAAGTATGGAGTAGAGAAGGAACTCCCCAAGATCCAGAGCATGGGGGATTCCAGAACCAGGGGCCGCTGTTTAAGAATAAGGGGTAAGCCATTTAGAATGGAGACGAGGAAACACTTTTTCTCACTGAGTTGCGAGTCAGACCGGTTCTCTGGATACTTTCAAGAAACATAGAAAATAGGTGCAGGAGGAGGCCATTCGACCCTTCGAGCCAGCACCACCATTCATTGTGATCATGGCTGATCGTCGCCAATCAATAACCCGTGCCTGCCTTCTTCCCATATCCCTTGATTCCACTAGCCCAGCTCTATCTAACTCTTTCTTAAATCTATCCAGTGATTTGGCCTCCACTGCCCTCTGTGGCAGGGAATTCCACAAATTCACAACTCTGGGTGGAAAAAGTTTTTTCTCACAGTCTTAAATGGCCTCCCTGTTATTCTATGACTGTGGCCCCTGGTTCTGGACTCGTCCAACATTGTGAACATTTTTCCTGTATCTAGCTTGTCCAGTCCTTTTATAATTTTATATAAGATCACCCCTCATCCTAAATTCCAGTGAATACAACACCTAGTCTTTTCAATCTTTCCTCGCATGACAGTCCTGCCATCCCAGGGATCAATCTCGTGAATCTACGCTGCACTGCCTCAATCACAAGGATGTCCTTCCTCAAATTAGGAGACCAAAACTGTACACAATACTCCAGATGTGGTCTCACCAGAACCCTATACAACTGCAGAAGAACCTCTTTACTACCATACTGAAATCCTCTTGTTATGAAGGCCAACATTCTATTAGCTTTCTTCACTGCCTGCTGTACCTGCACACCAACTTTCAGTGACTGGTGTACAAGGACACCCAGGTCTCGCTACACCTCCCCCTTACCTAACCTAACCCCATTGAGATAATAATCTGCCCCCTTGTTTTTGCCGCCAAAGTGGATAATCTCACATTTATCTACATTATACTGCATCTGCCCACTCAGCCTGTCCAGGTCACCCTGCAACCTCCTAACATCCTCTTCACAGTTCACATATTTCTAATGAACCTTTGCTGCACAGTCTGTCACTGGTAAGAAGACCACACCTGAACGGTGTTCAGTGTTATGCCCCTGTCCCACTTAGGAAATCTGAACGGAAACCTCTGGGACTTTGCGCCCCACCCAAGGTTTCCGTGCGGTTCCCGGAGGTATTTGTCGGTCTCCCTAATGGTCGAAAGTGGTTTCCGCTTCTATGTTCCTGCGATTATTTCAAAACCGGCCGCCACTAAAAATAGGTTGCTGTTTTAAATATCGGTAATTTTTTAGTCGAAGCCGGTTACGATGCTAGTTGAAGGTCATTGCCGAAGGTTGCAGGTCTTACCAAATAATCGCCTTAAAGGGCCTGTCCCACGAGCATGCGACCTGCATGCGGCAAGCGCGACTGAGCCGAAAGCGGGGGCCGCGCGGAGGTCGAGTGATCCCCGTACTGGGCCGGTCCCACCAGCATGCGCCTGCATGCGGCGAGCGTGATCAAACCGGAAGCGGGGGCCGCGTGGAGGTCGAGTGAGACGTGAAGTTCAAGCGAAGTCCGCGGGAAGTTCGCGTGTGAAGTACAGCGTCAAGACGCTGCGTACTGCGTCGAGATGCTGCGCACGCCCGTCGAGGCGGTGTGTATGGTGTTGGGGCGACTGCTGGCCAGCAGGCTGTTGCCGCACGGAACTTTTGAACACGGTCAGTTTTTCGGAGCCCCGCGCGATGTCGGGACTAGCTCCGCACAACTCCATACGGCTCCGGCGATCGAAGTGGGACCAACCCCGCGATGCCATACGGCTCAAGGGACCACGTTAGGTCGCACTTGCCACATGGAGTCGCATGCTCGTGGGACAGGCCCTTTAGTCTTTTCTTCACCTCCGTTGCTGCAGAGAATACAATCCCAGTTATCAAATCTTTCTTCAAAGTGAAAAAAAATATTCTAACCCTGCCAATTTGTTCATAAATCGTTCCTGGATCCTCGCTAGAGCAATTGCACCGTTTCTACAATGTGTCATAGTCTTACAGCATGGAAACAGGCCCTTCATCCCAACTTGTTCATGCAGATCAAGATGCCCCATCTAAACTAGTCGCATTTGGCCCATATCATCTGAGGGGACGCTGTATGGCTGCCCAGCCAGCAGCTGTCTGTCTTTTCACCGTTTTATTTTTATTTTTAGTTAGTTAAAGTGTTTTGTTTGGAGGTCTAGACTTTTTTTTTATGTGGGGGGTGGGGGGGGAAACTACTTTTCAGGGTCCCTACATGGTCGGAGAGGCAGTTTTTCTCCGGGCTGCAGCTTTGGCCCGTCCTCGCGGCCTACCAGCGGGCCAGCAGCGGCGTTTCCTGTCGGGGACCGCCCAGAACCTCGGCTTTTGTGGCGGCACAGCACTGGAGCGCTATCGTGTAGCGGGCGATGCCTTGCCTGGGTCGCCGCGCTGGAGCTCCGGTGAGCTGAAGAACCGCCGGGAACAACATCGCAGAGCTGCGGGTCTATGGAGCGGCCAGCTGCGGGAGGCGGCGCCGAACTTTACACCGGGAGCCTGGGATCTCGCGACGAGATCGCCAGTAGTGGAGCTCCAACCGGCGCGGCCTTGTCGGCTTCGGAAGCCGCGGCCTCCAGTACGGAGGCGGCCGTTCCAGGGTTCTCAAGCCGCGGAGACGACTCTCCCGACGCCGGAGCAACACCACCCGGCGAGAACGGCCTGGAACATCGGGCCTCCGTAGAGGCAACTGTGGAGGCCTCAATAGGCCCGACTATGGGTGAACTGGGGTTGGGGACTGGACTTTGTGCCTTCCCTCATAATGGGAACCATTGTGGGGGGATGTTTTTTATGTTTAAAACTCTTATTAATGTTATGTCTGTTCTTTCTTTATGTGTTGCAAAATGGCAATAAGCATTTCACTACACCTAGTGTGTATGTGACTAATAAAATACCTTTGATACCTTTAAACCTTGTGTGTGAGTGAAGCAACGCCAACATCCGGGGTGAGCAGAGTCTTGGTGATGCCTGGGGACCGTTTCCCTCTCTTCCCCCCCCCCAGGAAAGCGGGCCGGCCCAGGTGACCTGTGTCCAGCTGGGGTCAGGGGGAGGTGTGGTCAGTGACCGGGGGATCGGCAACAGAGTGGAACCTTAGCCTGAGATTTATCCCCACGGCTTCGGAGGTGGGCACGACGCCCCCACTCACCGCTCCAGGCCGGGGTTAAAACTCCATGAGGTTTGGACGGACTGGCCGACGGGCATGGAGATGCTGGAGGTGAGGGTGGGAGGTGTGAGCGGTGCCTCTGGGAAGGTTGGTGCTGCGACCACTGCCGTGTCTCACCTATCACACCATCTGCAGGGAGAAACTAATCTACTTTTTTACCATCAAATCATCCCGCGGACTGGATTGGACCCCTTTGCGGGCCAGTAGTTTGACACCCCTGCTTTAAACCAATGCCCTCTAGTTCTTCAATCCCATATCCCGGGAAAAAGACTATGCATTCACCATAGGTGGTGGCTCCATCAAAAGTGGCAGCCTCGCCAGCAGCTGTCTGTCCTTTCATCCTTTGTATTATTTTTAGTCTGTCTAAAGTTTTGTATTTGAAGTCTTTTAGTCTTTTTTATGTGGGGAAAAGGTAAACCGTCTTCTGAGTCACTACCTGATCGAGGATGTGTCTTCTCTCCGAGCCACATCTTCACTCCCCCCCTCGTGGCCTACCAACTGCATTGGCGCAGCCTTTTCTGCCGGAGACCGGCCAGAGCTTTAGCGGCGGCGCAGCATTGGATTCCATTGCGGAGCGGGCGATGCTGCGCGGAATTTTTGAACACGGTCAGTTTTTCGGAGCCCTACACGATGTCGGGACCAGCTCTGCACAACTCCATACGGCTCTGGCGATTGAAGTGGGACCGGCCCCGCGAGGCCGTACGGCTCAAGCGACCACGTTAGGTCACGCTTGCCGCATGGAGTTGCATGCTCGTGGGACAGGCCCTTTAGTTGAAGTGAATAATATAAAAATAGCTTAATAGCTTAACCTGTTTCGCTTAACAAAGAGTGTAGGAAGGAACTGCAAATGCTGGTTTAAACTGAAGATAGACACTAAAAACTGGAATAACTCAGCAGGACAGGCAGCATGTCTGGAGAGAAAGAATGGGTGATGTTTCCGGTCGAGACCTTCAGACTGAAGAGGTTGAAAATCAACCATAAAACACAATGACTGGAGATGTGTGTTATCTTACTAAGGGCAGAAATCAGAATTGTGTTCTTCTTTATTGACGTGACACCATAATAAATATATTACAGAAAAAATAATTTAATGGGATGGCACGATGGCACGTTGTACGATGGTAGGGTTGCTACCTTACAGCACCACAGACCCAGATTTGATCCTGACTACGGGTACTGTCTGCTTGCAAAAGTATTCATACCCCTTGAACTTTTCCACATTTTGTCACGTTACAACCACAAACGTAAATGTATTTTATTGGGATTTTATGTGATAGACCAACACAAAGTGGTGCATAATTGTGAAGTGGAAGGAAAATGATACATGGTTTTCAGATTTTTTTACAAATAAAAACTGAAAAGTGTGGCGTGCAAAAGTATTCAGCCCCCCTGAGTCAATACTTTGTAGAGCCACCTTTCGCTGCAATTACAGTTGCAAGTCTTTTGGGGTATGCCTCTACCAGCTTTGCACATCTAGAGACTGAAATTTTTGCCCATTCTTCTTTGCAAAATAGCTCAAGCTCAGTCAGATTGGATGGAGAGCGTCTGTCAACAGCAATTTTCAAGTTTTGCCAGAGATTCTCAATTGGATTTAGGTCTGGACTTTGACTGGGCCATTCTAACACATGAATATGCTTTGATCTAAACCATTCCATTGTAGCTCTGGCTGTATGTTTAGGGTCGTTGTCCTGCTGGAAGGTGAACCTCCGCCCCAGTCTCAAGTCTTTTGCAGACTCTAACACGTTTTCTTCCAAGATTGCCCTGTATTTGGCTCCATCCATCTTCCCATCAACTCTGACCAGCTGCCCTGTCCCTGCTGAAGAAAAGCATCCCCACAGCATGATGCTGCCACCACCATGTTTCACAGTGGGGATGGTGTGTTCAGGGTGATGTGCAGTGTTAGTTTTCTGCCACACATAGCGTTTTGCATTTAGGCCAAAAACTTCAATTTTGGTCTCATCTGACCAGAGCACCTTCCTCCACATGTTTGCTGTGTCCCCCACATGGCTTGTGGCAAACTGCAAACGGGACTTCTTATGGCTTTTTTTCAACAATGGCTTTCTTCTTGCCACTCTTCCATAAAGGCCCGATTTGTGAAGTGCACGACTAATAGTTGTCCTGTGGACAGATTCTCCCAGCTGAGCTGTGGATTTCTGCAACTCCTCCAGAGTTACCATGGGCCTCTTGGCTGCTTCTCTGATCAATGCTCTCCTTGCCCGGCCTGTCAGTTTAGGTGGACGGCCATGTCTTGGTAGGTTTGCAGTTGTGCCATACTCTTTCCATTTTCGGATGATGGATTGAACAGTGCTCCGTGAGATGTTCAAAGCTTGGGATATTTTTTTATAACCTAACCCTGCTTTAAACTTCTCCACAACTTTATCCCTGACCTGTCTGTTGTGTTCCTTGGGCTTCATGATGCTGTTTGTTCACTAATGTTCTCTAACAAACCTCTGAGGCCTTCACAGAACAGCTGTATTTATACTGAGATTAGATTACACACAAGTGGACTCTATTTACTAATTAGGTGACTTCTGAAGGCAATTGGTTGCACTGGATTTTATTTAGGGGTATCAGAGTAAAGGGGGCTGAATACTTTTGCACGCCACACTTTTCAGTTTTTTATTTGTAAAAAAAATTGAAAACCATGTATCATTTTCCTTCCACTTCACAATTATGCGCCACTTTGTGTTGGTCTCTCACATAAAATCCCAATAAAATACATTTACGTTTGTGGTTCTAACGTGACAAACTGTGGAAAAGTTCAAGGGGTATGAATACTTTTGCAAGCCACTGTATTTTTTACATATATATCTTAATTTCATTGAACCATATATGATTGAATATGTGGCATTATTTTTGTCTTGTTCTATAGTCAAAGTAGGTATGTTACAAAACCTACCTGAATCGTGTCTGAGAATCTGTCCCAGCCCCGTGTGCGCAATTTTGGCGCTGTTTAGAGGGGGCGGGTTTAAAACGCGATTTTTACTAGGCTGTTGCAATCGAAAATGTTCAGCCTAGTAAATCATTAACGGAAAATCGCTGAAAGACCCCGTCGCAAAAGGTATTATTAGTTTTTATGGCCTTGTATAATAGTTATAGTAGTTTAAAAATCACTCTCTCAACCCGCAACCTCTCGCAGCCCCAGGGTTTTATAAAGCAAACAATTAAAGGTATGTACCTTATTTTTACATTAAAAGGGGCTTCTTAAGAACCCTGTATATAAAGTTTTCTATAGCGAGTAGCTAAATTATATCCCGCAGTATTTTTCTGGGCATTTGAGGGCACAAATCCAGCGCAATGTGAACGTTCTAAACCAGCGTGTTCCCAGGAACCCACTAGAAAGCCGATTTAAAATTGACTTTAATTTACAGCAATTGAACACTAAATTCCTTCCTTTTGGCCTATAAATTAATGTAAATGAGATTTTAAAATCATGTTTTATTGTGAATTAATTATGAATATTATTTGGACACTTGGGCTATTTAAAAACATTAATCATTTATTAAGAAATGGATAGATGTTTAGATCTAGTAATTGAAGTTTGAAATTTGCTACACTTGGGTAACTAACTAATTATATGCTTTAATTTCAGGTCATCCAAGTTAGATTATTTTATGTTTGTTTCAGAATGGTTCAATCTACGATAACTGAAAATTTCATTCAGTTCTCTTAATTTTTAAGAAGGTTATGGCCTTTTGACTGTCCATGATCACAGCTTTTTGTTATGTCCATAGAAAATCAATAGGGAACAAGTTGCTAATTTCCGAGTATGAAAATGGCCATAACTTTTTAAATACTTGAGATATGAAAGTGAATTAGGTGTCAAATTAAACTTATTTTTATGCTTTATCTGATGGGATAAATTACAGACTTAATTTTTTAAATCTCAAAATTTTGTAACATTGCTAGTCAAAGGGTAAGGTTGATTAATTTATTTGTGCAGAACAGTGATGTAAGTCCGACTTGTTTCTCTGTTTTTTTCTATATATATATATATATGCATATATATATATATGCACAACAGCATGAATTATAATCTGATTTCCATAAAGGACTATACTAAGATCATTCATGTGCTACATTTGTTGATCAGAGCCTGGCTCAGCTGTGGAATGTAATTAGGAATATAATTTAGCTTAACCTTATTCATTCCTAATCCAATTTAATAGCCCTGTCCCACAGTGCGAGTCCACCCACGAGTTAGTTATCCCGAGTTAAAGAAAAAATCAAACTCGTGGTTTTCTACGAGATTCCAAGTTCATGTTTACGAGTTTCAATGAGTTCCCAAGTGTATGTCTAAGTTTGCTGTTTACTTCTCATTTCTGGGATGTTCCAAGTTCCTCTCCCGAGTTACTCTTGAGCCAACAACGACTACCGACGTGTGGAAAAATCATCACATGACAAAAATTATGTCATGCAGTTTTTTTTCACTATAAAAAGCCTCCCATGTTTAAATTTCTTAGGGTTACGGAATCAAGGGATATGGGGGAAAAGCAGAAACAGGGTACTGATTTTGGATGATCAGCCATGATCATATTGAATGGCAATGCTGGCTTGAAGGGCCGAATGGCCTACTCCTGCACCTATTTGCTCTGTGTTTATACCTTTTAAATGTTTTGACATGCGTTTCAGTATTCCAGCATCTGTCTTTTTCAATATCCCTTTCCATGCATTTCTCTTGGGCTTTTCCTCTCTTTCCCCAACACCTATCTCCTCCATCTGCCATAAATGTTGCATTCAAGTGTAAGTTAAACGATTCGCTCCATTATATCCCCCCCCCCCCCCGGTCGCTATTCTTCCCCCGTAATTTCTCACTCTTAACTCTCAACTCTCACCAAATTTTGCCAGCCCTGCTCCTACAGATCCCGTGGAGGTCAGTACCGGTAAAAGAAAAACAAATTGCTGATTTAACTCATGCAAGAAAGAACTGCAGATGCTGGTTTAAACCGAAAATAGACACAAAAAACTGGAGCAACTCAGCGGGACAGGCAGCATCTCAAGAGAGAAGGAATGGGTGACGTTGCGGATCTAAAACGTGACCTATTCCTTCTCTCCAGAGATGCTGCCTGTCCCGCTGTGTTACCCCAGCTTTTTGTGTCTATCTGCTGATGGAATTTAGCCGATCAAGTGGAGCGAAATGGACATGAAGTTGAGGTGTCAATTTCCCACCATACCTACTGCCTGACTTGTTGGGTTCCACCAACAGCTTGCCTTTTGCTGCAGACTGGCACCATTATTAAAAAAAGTAAGCATGGTTCTCCTGAGAACGACAAGGATCTGTGTTTTTTCGGTATGTCGGCAACGACTCCATTTGGTCATTAGGGAATTGTAGCACCCCAAATAGATGATATACCGTTGGCTGTGAACTAAATAGAAAATTGTCTTAAACTCATTTTTCAAAACAAACTGATTAAATTGTTGTGCTTCCTTTTGTTGTAGTCCGATGGCCATTGTGCGAATGCAATACAAAATCGGCCGCTACAAGTGCGAGATAAATTTGACTTAAAACAAATACGTTTAGAGGAAAAGGAAGGGATAATATCATTGTCACGTATGTCCCACTAGGGTGCCGCCTCTAGCTATTTTTCGTGCGGTTGAGAATGTTTGGTATCCAGGAACTGGCACGGCAACATTCGCAACGTGCATGAAGGCGTTTCTCTTCAAGGAAATATACAACCAGTGTGGGCTGACGAGCGACCAGTCGTCGTTTGCCGGACTGCAACGCTGAAGTTAAAGGTAAGATACATCTCGAGGGGTTAAGGAGGGGGCAATTATGTAATGAGTTACTCAATCATTTATTGGTGAATCTGACCGCAAAGAGATTCTGCGTTGCCTTTTGTTATTAAAGGAACTAGAACATTCACAAAAATAACGAGGTTAATATATTTTTTTTAATCGGGTAGTTGTCTCTTGTTCGTGAATATCTTATGTTGTGAAAGAACGTAGGAACACTGGAAAAATAAAATTAAGTTAAATACCCTTTCTTACAATTTTAAAAATACATCCAATATGTTTTTATATCTACCTGCTCGTGTCCTTTTAAATGAGGTAGACACAAAATGCTGGAGTAACTCAGCGGGACAGGCAGAAGTAGAAGGATCTCGACTTGAAACGTCACCCATTCCTTCTCAACAGAGATGCTGCCTGTCCCGCTGAGTTACTCCACACTTTGTGTCTATCTTCGGTTTAAACCAGCATCTGCAGTTCCTTCCTACTACTTTTAAAAGTGATTAGATATTCTCATTTGGCAATGATAGCCTGTTCTGAATTCAATTAGGGCCATGGACTAATAAATTTACACAGCACTAAAGCAGGCCATTTGGCCAGATTTGTCCATGCCGTCCAATTTGTATACCTGTGCTTGTGCTTGTCCCACTTAGTTTAGTTTGACCCCTATCCCTCTAAATCTTTTCTATCCAGGTTCCTGTCGAATTCTTTTAAATGTGATTTAGAACTGTTTAGAATTAACACCAAATAACCCCAAAGTGGGTGGCACAGTGGCGCAGTGGTAAAGTTGCTGCCTTAAACCCCTGTTCCACGGTGCGAGTCCACCCACGAGTTATCCCGAGTTAAAAACAAATCAAACTCGTGGTAATCACGTAGAATGAACGTAGCGGGCACGTTGGAGCTCATGGACGTAACTTAGCGATTCGTAACGCTAACGACAGGTACTCGTGAAACGTGTTAACTCGTGAAAAATTTTCAACATGTTAAAAGATTTACACGAGTCAAATATACTCTTGAAGGAAAACTTTGATATTTTTAAACTTGTTGTAATACCGTAGTAGCCCGTGAGTTTGCCGTATTAACTCGTGGGTACTCTTAATTGTACAGAGAAAAAAAAGGTGAATAAAAAAAGGTTTGCCAAGTCTGCCGGTCAGGAATGATCCCCTGGTGCTGGAGACACCTGTGGGAATCGCACCTTGGCCTTTGGTATAGAGCGACCAACAACCAATATTTCCAGATTTCCAAGGGCAAGTCACTTCCCTTGTTTATGTGCCTTTCACATTACTGCTTCAGAGGTTTGATGCGTTATGTGGGGCGGGGAGGGGGGGGGGGGGGGGGGGGGGGGGGGGTAGTGAATGCATTCCTGTTTTAATAAGTGTAGAAAGGAACTGCAGATGGTGGTTTACACCGAAGACAGCCACAAAAAGCTGGAGTAGCTCAGCGGGTCATGTAGCAACGCTGAAAAAAAGAGTCTCGATCCGAAGCGTCGTCTATTTCTTTTCTCTGGAGATGCCGTCTGACCCGCTGGGTTACTCCAGCTTTTTGTGTCCATCTCTTGTTTGAATAAGATTATTTGAAATGAAATGATCCACACCAACTCTTAAAAATAAATAGCCTTTATGTGAAAAATAAAGCAATTGCAAAACTTTGCCAACACGAAGGGGAATATCCTTTGGGGTCGTTTGATACCATCCGCAGTCACGGATATGATAATGTGGCCAATGATACAGGTGTGAGGCGAGATCCCTGAAATAATCTGCCGAGCGATGAATAAACAGGGGTGAGAAATGTACTAACCGTCAGCCTATATATTGAAAAATCCCTAAACTTGGGTTCAGTGAGTTTAAAAAAGTACATTAGACAAGAAACCTTTACAAATAGTGAAGCTTCGCGTGTAGCTGCGTGTACGTGACAAGTCTCAAAGGGTGGAAACAGTCCCTTTGGCCCATTTAACCAGCCATCAAACACTCATTTACCTCAAACTAATTTCTGCCCGCATTCACATCAATTTCCCACTTGAGCCCCATTCGACCACTCACCGACACATCGGGGGGAGGTGACAGTCCTTCAGGTGTTTTTGCCATTCATTTCTCATCGAGTCATGGGTTCATACAACACAGCAGGTGTTGTGGGGAGCATTCATACAACAAAGCAGCGTGCGGGGAGCGAAAGGGAGCCCTTGGGGGAAACTCCATAAAATAGTACCGGAGGTTAGAATCGAACCCGGGTCCCTGGAGTAGTGACACGTGCTGCTCCAGTGAACATATAATGAAATGAATGCGGACAGACAATAATCAGAGTAATTGAACTCATCAAAGGGCGTAGATTTAACGTGAGCAGCAGGCGGAATAGAGGGCATCTGATAATTTTTTTCTCATCCCAGTAAGTACTGTAGCCGTAATCTGAGAACGCGATGGAGGCAGGTTTACAAAGTATATGGGCCAGAACTTGAATAACGGTCAGGAAGGATATGGCTGGAATGGACATGGTGGGTGGAGGAGCCTGTTTCTGTGATGTATGAACCCATGACTCGATGAGAAATGAGTGGCAAAAACACCTGAAGGATTGTGAGATAATGATCATGGATTACTTTTAATGGAAAGTCCACACATACAGATAGACAGCCAAGAAGAACTTAATATCTACACTCAGATGGACTGGCAGATGGAGGAGATAGGAGTTGGGGAAAGAGAGGAAAAGCCTAAGAGAAATACAGGGAAAGGGATATTGGAAAAGACAGATGCTGGAATCCTGAAACGCATGTCAAAACATTTAAAAGGTATAAACACATAACAAATGGGTGCAGAATAGGCCATTTGGCCCTTCGAGCCAGCATTGCCATTCAATATGATCATGGCTGATCATCCAAATCTGCTTTCTCCCCATATCCCTTGATTCCGTAACCCTAAGAAATGTAAACATGGGAGGCTTTTTATAGTGAAAAAAAAAACTGCATGACATCATTTTTACCATGTGATGATTTTTCCACATGACGGTAGTCGTTGTTGGCTCAAGAGTAACTCGGGAGAGGAACTTGGTACATTGCAGATATGAGAAGTAAACGGCAAACTTAGACACACACGTGGGAACTCATTGAAACTCGTGAACATAAACTTGGAATCTCGTAGAAAACCACGAGTTTGATTTTTTCTTTAACTCGGGATAACTCGTGGGTGGACTCGCACCGTGGGACAGGGCTATTAAGCGGCAGAGACTCTGGTTCAATCCTAACTACGGGTATTGCCTGTGTGCAAATTGTACGTTCTCCTTGTGACTGCATCGGTTTTCTCCGGGTGCTCTGGTCTCCTCCCACACTCCAAAGGTCTGTAGGTTACTTAGCTTCGGTAAAATTGTAAGTTGTCCCTCATGTTTTGGATAGTGCTAATGTACGTGGTGATCGCTGGTAGTCGAGAACTTGGTGGGCGAAATGGCCTGTTTCCATGCTGTATCTCTAAAAGTATAAAGTTAACTGGAACAAAATAATCTTCTCACCTCCAAACTTGGATGCTAACTACAAGAAAATAATTTTAAAAGTGTTGTTTACCACAGTCTGCTTTCAATTCAGGCTTGTTTTGCAAGTACAGGTATGCCCACATTATAGCTATTTGGGAAACAAACATTTGCCCGTACCAAATTTATAAATCACTACCCAGAGATGTGAGATACAAAGTAAAATTTGCTCTATCTAAATGTGAGTAAAGTAAACAAATATTTGTGTAATTTTTTCAACTCTTTCTTTGATACATGAGCATGTGACCCAGCTTTGCTGTTACGGGAAATTAAAATTTGACTGTTATCTGGGAAGGCACCTTTTTCTAGTATTGCATCTCCTGTAGTTTTGTAAAATAGTTTTGTACAGCAAAGACACAAAGGCAAATCCCTGTGATTATTCTATGCATTCCTTCTGCAGGCTTTAAGATGTCAATGAAGAATGGTCAGCTTCGGGAGATGACTAAATCAACTGTTTGGGTAACAGTATTCATTCATCTCCTTTTATGTGGTAGGTGTGAATTGTTCAAATTGTTTTAATAATCCAATCATGATGAAACTAAGCAGAATCTTTCTCTCCAACTTTTTCAGAATTGATTCAGAATTAATTGCATGTAACATACAGTAAATACGCAAATATTCAAAGCACTGAACTTGTGCCTCTGGTTTTCCATGTTCCATTCAAGACCTAGTCAGAGATATCCATCTCTGTTTATTTGAAAGCTGGCTTAAGTGCAGTAACAAAATCTTAAAAAGGTGTAGATAATTGGAATGTACATTGACCTTTGAATCCGTAACCTAAATGTACATTTGTTCTTTAGTGTTCGGACAGCTGGTCGCACCACAAGATGTGCAGTTAACCTCTGAAAACTTTAGATATATTGTAACATGGAAACCAGGAGTTGGGACATCTCCAGACACACGATACACAGTTGAGGTCAGCAACCTGAAGTAAGCATCTGTATCTATGTTTCATAGATTTCTGAACACTTTTTGGTGAATATGTTACTCTTTCTTAGGTTGTTATGGGGTCTAAGTATCATTGCCAAAATACTGTCTTCCCATCCATAGTTGTCCTTGAAGCTGATAATAAGTCTTCTTGAATTGTGTCACACCTTATGATGAATGGGCTCCAGCGATTCTATTAAGTGTTCCAGAACTTTGACTGTTGGTGAAGCTGGAAAATGTGGGACTTCATGTTTGTAATAACCAATTATCCTTATCCTTCAAAGTAGTAGAGGACCCAAGGGAACTATTGACCTGGGAGTTAAGCAGGGAGTGGTCTTTGCGGAAAACAGCAAAGACCGCTCCCTCCGTATATCTCCACTCCTGACTGCTTTCTGCAAAGACCGCTCCCTCCGTAACTCCCTGGTCAATTCTTCCCTTCTCACCCACACCACCCCCTCCCCGGGCACTTTCCCTTGCAACCGCAAGAGATGCTACACGTGTCGCTTCACCTCCCCCCTCGACTACATTCAAGGACCCAAGCAGTCATTCCAGGTGAGACAGAGGTTCACCTGCACCTCCTCCAACCTTATCTATTGCATCCGCTGCTCTAGATGTCATCTGATCTGCATCGGTGAGACCAGGTGTAGGCTTGGCGATCGTTTCGTCGAACACCTCCGCTCGGTCCGCATTAACCAACCTGACCTCCCGGTGGCTCAGCACTTCAACTCCCCCTCCTATTCCGAATCCATCCTTTCTGTCCTGGGCCTCCTCCATTGACAGAGTGAGCACCACCGGAAACTGGAGGAGCAGAACCTCATATTCCGCTTGGGCAGTCTGCATCTCAGTGGCCTGAAAATTGACTGCTCCAATTTCCGGTAGCCCTTGCTGTCTCCTCCCCTTCTCAGCTCTCCCTCAGCCCCTTGGCTCCCCCTCTTCCTTTCTTCATCCCCTCCCCACCCTGCATCAGTCTGAAGAAGGGTTTTGGCCCAAAACGTTGCCTATTTCCTTCGCTCCATAGATGCTGCTGCAGCGCTGAGTTTCTCCAGCATTTTTGTCTTCCTCCTATTATAAAGAACCAGTCTGATAACAATCTTTCATTTAAATGGAAACTGTTTAATTTTATACCATGTGCCTTTAGGTTTTCATGTGAACTCTTGGACAAATGGGCCACAGAAGCCTCAAATGGAATTGATGCATTGCAGTGGGACTCATCTGTTGATTCTTTTATTTTGTTTAAAGCAATGCTCAAGGGAAATTCACTCCAGTGAAAAGATGCACCAATATTACAGCACACTCATGTGACCTGTCATGGAAGTTTAAGTCTTTTTCCAACCTTTACTGGGCTCAGGTTAAAAGTGTCACCAACCAATCTGAATCCTCATGGGTGGAATCGAAGGAGCTTCTGCCAATCCGGGACAGTGAGTGCCTAACTGTTTAGTTTTTGTCACTGTGATAATTTAGCAAATGCTCATGCCATCATTTCATTTCCGAGCAACTGTGCCTCAGCTGGTAACACTATTACCTCTGAGCCAGATATGGTTGCTCTGTATCCAGCAGCAGAGACCTAAGCACATTATCTAGGCTGCTATAACTTTCTTGCTCACTGCCTATCAAGGAATAATGCAGCATCACTACTGCATGGATGTTGAACTTTTTGGGAGATGATTATAAATCTTTGTTTAGATTGGATAAATGAAACTCATTTCACTTTTCTATTTCAAATGTAATCAGGAAGGAAATTAAAATATCTTAATCAAATAAAATATGTTTGGACAGGTACTTGCAGAGGAAAGGTGCAATAGGATATGTCTAATACGTTCAAATGGCAGGGGTGGACGATTGGCTGAAAGGGCTATTTCTGTGCTGTAAGATTCAAAGATTACATAATAAGCAAATACTAGGCTAACTGGTTTAGGTTTGAGATACAGCATGGAAACAGGCCCTTCAGGCCACCGAGTCCGCACTGACCAACGATCATCCGTACACTAGTTCTGTGTTATCCCACTTTCACATCCTACACACTAGGAAATTTTACAGAAGCCTATAAACCTGCACATCTTTAGGATGTGGGACGAAACCGGAGAACCAGGAGAAAGCCCACGTGGTCATAGAGAGAAGATACAAACTCCATTCAGATAGCACCCCTAGTCAGGGTTGAACCTGGGTCTCTGGCACTGTAAGGCATCAACTCTACCATTGTGCCACTGTGCTATCCTCTCACCTAAGGTGATTATATAAATACTGGCCAGATGATTGGGGAGAACACCCTTGGAATAAATATTGAGAAGATATTTACCATCATGTGGAAATTTAAAACTGGTACCGAAGTTTCAGAATAAGAGTTTGTCTATTTAGGGCAAAGAATGAGGTAGAATTTCTTCCTTCATGAACATTTAACATTTGTTGAACATAATTATTTTGGCAACCCTGTGACGTACACCTGAGAAGATACATTCTTGGTTTTGGCTCAATGAATACACAATTATGTGGTTCCTAAAGAACAGGTTTGTCCTGTTTGCTTCCTGGCATCTGATCAGCAAAAATAGATTATGTTTAAGAACATTGTGCGACAAGGTTTGTGGCCATTCCACTATTTTTATTGGCTTTATCGTTGTTTATTTTAACTCCAGAAATTAATTCAGAACCACATTTTTTTTTGCTAATTTATCTTAATGACACTTTTCTTGGCTACATGCACAAAACAGGCAGTGTGAAACAAAACAGATAATTCATCACCTTGTTTTGATCGAATACAATTATGCCTTATTCTCTAAATGAAAGAATTGGTGAAACATAACCACTGCCGGACTTCGCTCGCACTTCATGTCACTCACTCGACCACCGCGCGGCCCCCGCTTCTGGTTAGGTCGCGGTTGCCGCATGGAGTCGCTTAGGTCGCGCTTGCAGCATGGAGTCGCATGCTCGTGGGACAGGCCCTTAACTATCTAAATGACGTCAAGTTGTGAAAAGGGGAAGTACATCGGGATCTGGGGGTCCTTGTACATCAGTCTATGAAAGTAAGCATGCAGGTACAGCAGGCAGTGAAGAAAGCGAATGGCATGTTGGCCTTTATAACAAGAGAAATCGAATATAGGAGCAAAGAGGTCCTTCTGCAGTTGTACAGAGCCCTAGTGAGACCACACCTGGAGTATTGTGTGCAGTTTACGTCCCCTAATTTGAGGAAGGACATTCTTGCTATTGAATGAATGCAGCGTAGGTTTACAAGGTTAATTCCCGGAATTGTCATATGCTGAGAAAATGGAGCAGCTTGGCTTGTACACTCTCGAGTTTAGAAGGATGAGAGGGGATCTAATTGAAACATATAAGATTGTTAAGGGCTTGGACATGCTAGAGGCAGGAAACATGTTCCCGATGTTGGGGGAGTCCAGAACCAGAACCACAGTTTAAAAATAAGGAATAAGCTATTTAGAACGGAGACGAGGAAACACTTTTTCTCACAGAGAGTGGTGAGTCTGTGGAATTCTCTGCCTCAGAGGGCGGTGGAGGCAGGTTCACTGGATGCTTTCAAGAGAGAGCTAGATAGGGCTCTTAACAATAGTGGAGCCAGGGGATATGGGGAGAAGGTAGGAACGGGGTACTGATTGGGGATGGTCAGCCATGATCCCATTGAATGGCGGTGCAAATGGCCTACTCCAGCACCTATTGTCTATTGTCAATTGTCTACATTAGCTTTTTATTGTATCCAAATTGGAAGCTCAATTTTATCATTATCCTTAAATTTGACACAGCATTCCATTAACAAAAGAAGAATGCTTGACATTCATCATCCTGTATTTTAGACATCACTGTATAGTGTCAATGAATGCAGAGAGTTATTTACCTTGAAGGTATGCCACAGATACTCCAGAAAGAAAACATTCTTTGGGTGCAGCTGTTTTTCTTGACGTTGACAGTGACGTTAAAACACTGTAATGATTCCCTCAGGGGAGGAGCACCGAGAAAGGTTGAATGTGGCTGCGCCATATATTTAAAGCTGCATAACCGGTTATTGGTAAATCTGATGCGGCAATATGAATGGTCACAGATATCTTAATCCTCCAACATTTTTGCCACCTCCAACGGGATCCCACCACTGGCCACATCTTCCCATCTCCTCCCCATTCGGCTTTCTGCAGAGACCGCTCCCTCCATAACTCCCTGGTCAATTTGTCCCTTCCCACCCAAACCAACCCCTCCCCTGGTATTTTCCCTTGCAACCGCAGGAAATGCTAC
The DNA here is from genome assembly GCF_028641065.1 of Leucoraja erinaceus. Lineage (NCBI taxonomy): Eukaryota > Metazoa > Chordata > Chondrichthyes > Rajiformes > Rajidae > Leucoraja > Leucoraja erinaceus. The sequence goes on from NC_073388.1 coordinate 36,216,020, forward strand.
ACTTGTCGCTTTACCTCCCCCCTTGACTCCATCCAAGGACCCAAGCAGTCATTCCAGGTGAGGCAAAGGTTCACCTGCACTTCCTCCAACCTCATCTATTGCATCCGCTGTTCTAGGTGTCAACTGCTCTACGTCGGTGGGACCAAGCACAGGCTTGGCGATCGCTTCACCCAACACCTCCGCACAGTTCACATTAACCAACCCGATCTCCCAGTAGCTCAGCATTTCAACTCCCCCTACCATTCTGTATCTGACCTTTCTGTTCTTGGCCTCCTCCATGGCCAGAGTGAGTCCCACTGCAAATTGGAGGAGCAACACCTCGTATTTCACTTGGGCAGTTTACACCCCAGCGGTATGAACATTGACCTCCAATTTCAGGTAGTCCTTGCTTTCTCCCTCACCTTCCCTGCTCTCGCACAGCCCACTGTCTCCACCTCTTCCTTTCTTCATCCCGCCTCCCCCCACTCCCACATCAGTCTGAAGAAGGGTCTCGACCCGAAACATCACCTATTCCTTCGTTCCATAGATGCTGCCTCACCCGCTGAGTTTCTCCGGCATTTTTGTCTACCTTTGATATCTTAGTAGTTGTCGGTTCATTATGTAATATAATCTGTGGCATATAGCAAAGAAACAGTTCCTTTGGCCCATCTCTTTCATGCTGACCCATGTGCAGTTATTTGATGTTTTCTGCGAAAAGGAGAGGTTGTGGTTGATTAGTGCGAGTTCTCTGATTTACAGTTTGATAGAAGGGGCCTTCAACTCTCTGACTTAAAGTGCCATTTTGTAGAAAATATGAAGCCAGCAACTGTCAGAATGAGTTGTTTTAATGTCTGTTTAATAAATATAGCCTGCATGTACCTGTTTACAGCAAGTAAACATATTGTCAGGATATATTTAAGAAGAGGATTGATTGTTTTACAGTAAAAGGAATGCATGAAAATATATCTGAAAAGCAAATCATTTATCTTTTGGAAATAAATTACATTAATTCGGAGGAAGGAAATTGAATGCACTATATTCTGATGTTGCTCGTGGATCTGCAGCCTCGCATCTGGGTTCAATCCTGACCGCGGGTAGAGTCTGCATGTTCTTCCTGTGACTACATGGGTTTCTTCTGGTACCCTCCCACATTCCAAAGACATGCAGATTGGTAGGTTAATTAGCCACTATAAATTGCCCTGAGTGTACAGGTGAGCCATAGAATCTGAGGGGAATTGGTGCAAATGTGAGAAGAATAAAAATGGGGTTGATGTAGGATTAGTGTAAATGGGTGGTTGATGGTTCGTGTAAAAATGAGCTGAAAGACGTTTTGGGTCTGGACCCTTCTTTAGTTTAAAAGGCTCCCGACCTGAAGCATCGTCTGCTGAGTTCTTCCAGCACTTTGTTTTTTGCTCAAGATTCCAACCTCTGCAGCCTCTTATGTCTCTAAAGGTTATTTAGGTATTGGTCTTGGAAAATTATAGAAGGTACAAGACCTACTTGCAAGGGTGGACAGAAATGCAGTATGTGCATCTATTAAAATATTTTATCTTTATGATTCTTTGTTTTTATTTTACGCAGCCATTGTGGGTCCCCCAATTGTTATGGTGGAAAGCAATCTCCAGATAATTGAAGTAATTCTTGACATGCCTCTGACACCACACAAGGAAGAAGATAGTCATGAACTAAAGACACTGAGGGATATTGATCCATATTTGATTTACATTATCCTTTTTGTTGATGAAAATGGCAAAGCGTATACAGTAAGTGAACTTCTATTTAAGCTATTCTAACAAGATTAATTTAACTTTTTATAATATTTCCATTGATATTCAAGAGAAATTATACCAAACTTAATATTGTTTTGGAAATACTATATATAAAGTTTTAAATATTTGCATGGTCCATTCTTGTTCTCATGTCTTCTCTCCAAGTTAAATAAAATAATTTCCACTATATACATTAATATGTACATACATATAGAGACAGACAGACAGACACACACACACACACACACACACCACCCACGCGCACACGCACGCGCGCACACACACACTGGATCGCTTTGTCTGAAACTCCAAATGTACCACATCCATTAGTATTCAATTCAATAAAATTAAAGCTTATGGGATTGGAAATGATGCAGAGGTGTGGACTGAGAATTGGATAATGGGCAGACAACAAAATAGGAATAAATGGGAAATTTATTCCTACTTATTGGCGCCATACTTGGCAGCCGCGTCAACAGCCTGTCTCATCTTTTTCTTCATTTGCTGTTTTGGTCTGTGTTTACTGTGATAGCTCGTGTTGTACAGTTCAAGAGTTTGATGGTTGTTGGGAAGAAGGTATTCTTGAGCCAGGAGGTGACAGATTTCAGCCTCCTGTGCCTTTTTTCCTGACGGCAGTAGTGAAATTATATCGTGGCCAGGTTGGTGTGCATCCTTTTTGATATCGACTGCCCTTTTAAGGCAGAACCTCCTATAGCTCCCTTCGATAGTATGGATGTCAGTTCATGTGTGGACTGGGCAGTGTCTGCCACCCTCTGTAGCTTCATTTGTTCCTGGGTTTGAGTTTCCAAACCAGGCTCTAATGTAATGAGTCAGTATGCTCTCTACCATACACTGTGGATGTTTGATACAGTATTCGTTGACATCCCAAATCTACTTAATCTTCTATGGCAGTAGAGGAATTTATGTGCTTTTTGTGTGATTTCACCTAAGTGCTGGACCCAGGACAGATCATCAGAGATATGCATGCCCAGGAACATGCAGATGTCACGGTCTGCATTGCCATCTCATTGATGAAGACAGGTTCATGGATCCATTTCCCATCCTAAAGTCAACAATTAGCTCCTTGGATTTGCTCACATTGTGAGCAAGTTTGTTGTTCTGGCACCATTCAGTCAGTTTATCAATCTCTCTGCTGAACTCTGACACACCATTACCCATTATTTGTCCAACAACTATAGAATTGCGGTGAATTAAAAAATGGCATTGAAGAAGAGTCTAGCCACACAGTAAATTGAAAAACATTGATTTTCTGATGGACCCTGAGGTCATTGCATGCAAATCTCTGCAAATTAACATGCGAGTAGAGAAACCAGTTAGGAAGAAAGATGGCATGTTGATCTTTACTGTAAAAATAAAAATGTAGCTCGCTTACAATGATAAAATTTTAAATGGAAAATAAAGGAATGTGAGAGGAATGCATTAAAAGGGTATGGTATCAAAACACATGCTGTCATGTCACAGCTCCATGACTTGGAGGATTCCTTCAGTTCTTTTGGTTCCCTTTGACCAACCCAACGATATGATGTTAGGTTAGTTACAATCTGTGGATTATCCTTAGTGTATCTAAGAAAAAAATCAAAAGTGATTTGAATGGGTCTGCGGGAGACGGTACGGGTTGTAGTGGTGTAAGGAAGTAAGAAGAATGGGAATAGGACTAATAGGAGCTGGCATGGACCTGAAGGGCTGAATAGTTTTTGTGCATTATAAATATTAAATAATAATATGATTGAGCTGACATAGCATGGATCTGTGAAAGGAAAATTATGTTTGGAATTTTAAGGTGTATTTATTACAGTAAATAAGCACATTTTAGAAGCAGAATGGCTCTCTCCAGCTCCTATTTTGTATGTCTTAGGTTCAATCAGTGAGAGTCAGGACAGCATATAAGCATTTAAGAAGACACTATCATCTATGGAACTGCATCTGCTATTCCCTGACCTTGGTGTTACTGGTGTGGTTCACCTGTCAGTTCCTGTTTATCCTAATTCTGCATTTAACTACCTCTATCTGGATCAATGTAGATATTTAATTGTTATTGGTCACACTGCGCACCACTCCCTAGATTTCTGAACACAAAATCACACAACTCCAATCGTTAATTTGTTAGTTGCGCTTTACTGTGCAAAATTGCATATTGATAGATAAATATTTTAATGTTTTTCCTATAAGCATAAGGGAAAGATCACTTGAATAATTTCACTGTACCTAAATGATTTATTTTATAGTTTTTCTGTATTATTCATATTCAATATTCATATTAATATTGCTGCTTTCTGAAATCAGTTTATGGGATGATTATTTAATGTACCCCAGTCATTCTATACAGTATGCAATGAGTAATGGATGTGTTTTTCCCACCAGAATAGAAAAGTAAAACCTGATAAATCGGGGAAAGGATATTATCGGTTTGAAAATCTAAAATCCAACTTTACATACTGTGTTGTAGCCAGGTTTGAGTCATTACATAACTACCACATGAAGGATTCCAGAAAGATTTGCACAACCACCTCAACTCAAAATACAGGTAAATAATCTTAAGGCTGCCATGTTGAATTGTACCAAATAAATCTTTGAAATATTACTTTCTCACTTATTCTACAACCAAATAATTACTGCATTTCAATTACACAACGCAATATTTTGTATGATAAAAGATCCTAGTACATGAATAGCAAAATGTGAAGAAATGTTGGAGACCTAGCACATAAATTACAAAAGCTATGATTTTCATTATTGCGAATTCATTCTCTGTGCAAATTCTACTTAACCTGTTGAGGACACTGGGTATGACCTGTACAGTCCATTGATGTGCTGCGCTTATGCAGATACCACTTCCATTTGCTATAGAGTCGCCATGGTTTGCAAGCCATACCTGAAGCAGTAGACTTTTAAACTACACTTGAAGCATAACTCAAAACAAGCCTCATTGTTCAAGTCCCAGTCCAGTATAGGGAAATCAAATCCTGTTGGTCCCTTTCAGTTACTGAGTCAAATGAAGACCTCTTTCCCACCAGGGTATCAATTTCTCAACCTCCACCGGATCCTTACGTGATCTTTTCTCCCATTCAATGATCACCCATCCAAATGAAATCCTATAATTGATCATCCAGCAGAACTCCAAACCCATCCATCCCTCTTCCCATGATACCTCCAACATGCCAACCCTATAATGTCTCCTGTAAGGCCCTGTTGTGGCTAGCACAATGAATGGATGTCCGACTCTGATGACATCTTGTAAGAAGTTCTTTATTTCCCACTCCAAACCACAAGCTTCTAGAAGGCCACTCGTCATGAGGCACTGGCCAACTCGCCAGCTTCTACTCCTGGATTCAAGTGGTGCTGGCAATTACATTAGATTTACATTACATCTCCCCCTTCAACTTTGGGGTCACAAATTAATTTACATTACAAACAACACATTCAATTGGCAATTTCTGCCCCACAATAACTGATCACCATTTTGGGTCGAGATCCTATATCGGGACTGGAAGCATAGTGTGAAGATAACCAGTATAAAGAGAGGGGTTGGAGTGAGCAAGAGCTGGCAAGTGATAGGTGGAATCAAGTGAGGAGGGATGTAGGGCAGATCAAACAAGGCAGGGGGAGGTGGTAGGAGAATCAGAGGCTGGAGGTGATAAGTAGGCATAACAAAAGTGGCAGGTTCTGCAATCTAATATATAAAGCCTGTGATAGATGGAACCAGATAAGGGAGAAATGTTGAGCAAATGGATCCATTGGGAGAAGGGGAAAAATCTGAATAATGGGAGATTGGGGGGGGGGGGGGGGGGGGGGGGGGGGGGGAGGGAAGGAAGGGGGGAGTTGAGAGAATTGTGAAAGAGATGTGAATCAGGAAAGAGATGTGGTTTACCTAAAAATTGAAAATTCAATGTTCACACCATTGGATTGGAGACTACCTAGGTAGACCATGAGGTACTGTTCTTCAGGTTTGCATTTGTCCTTACCGTGGCAGTGTAGAAATCCAGGGATAGATAGGTCCGTGTGGGAATGGGAGTTTTAATGGAATCCAACCAGAAGCACAAGATAGCCAAAGCTGACAGGGGAATCAGCGAAACCATATACAGATCAGACTCTGTGCTGAGCTATGGGCATCTGTGCCCTTCTGCAGTGGCCATCATGAGTGATGCGAATCAAACACAGTGGGTCTTCTTTAAACCAGATTTAGTTGGATACAATCACAGGACACAAAATGATTTGCTTACTCCTTTATCAGCTGCTGTCATGCTATATTTTCTGCCCACCTCAGAGAGAAGCTAGAGCCTCTTCCAAACGAGGCATCCCTGGCAGACAGCACACCCACAATACTGGACTCCTGCTAAAATCTCCAGAGTAGGATTCGTAGAGTCATTAAATAAGCAGGCGTTATAAATCTGTTAAGGACACAAAATGCTGGAGTAACTCTGGGTCAGGCAGCATCTCTGGAGAGCATGATCAGGTGACATTTCTGGATCGGTTCTGAACTAGGGCTCGACCCAAAACGTCACCTATCCATGTTCTCCAGAGATGCTGCCTGACCCGCTGAGTTACTCCAGCGCTTTGTATCTTGTTTCTACATCATAAATCTGTTATTTGTCTGTTGTCTTCCCTGGTAGATATACTGTGGATTGCTCCCTTAGTAGCGGGGGCTGTTTTCATTGTAGTTTTGATCATCACTGGTATTGGGATATGGATGGTGAAAGAATTTACTTACCTACATTTGGTCCAGTCAGATCTTCCTAAATCCTTGGTATGTAAATATTTTTTTCCTATACCTGACTGCATAGAAATATGTTTGACCCTTGAAAATATTATTAAACTGATTGAAATTTGGGGATATGTGTCCTCCTGTTTCATCAGTTAATTTACCCTGACCAAAATGCATGATTCTATATTGGTTCCTGCTAAATTACATACACAATGAAACAATTATATAAACTGCTAAAGAGCCTCTGATTCCATCTTGGGCAGCTTCTGCTGCAAGTGTGGTTCCTTGAAAGAGAGCAAGATTTGACACCTCCTACAGTGGGACAGTTTGATGCTTATCACTACGAGACTTGCTTGTGAATTTTGTAGCCCATACCAGAAAGTATCAGTTGTGTTAATGGAGTTATAGCAGAATAAGAAGAGAAATGTCTTCAGGAGATCATTTATGGCAAGACATGATGTATGATGTTGTAATGATAAGTCTCTGACTCTTCAAAATCACATAGCCTAATGTATTCTTATATCTTGAAGTACGATGGAGAAGCACAAGAAGGAATGTTTTGCTCTGTAGTTTAAACTCATTGGGGTTCTGCTAATAGTTCTCCTCCCAAACACTACCCTGATTAACACATGTTCAGTTTGTTCTCCCTGTTTGCAAAGAAATGCAACCTAGGAACGGCCAGATTTCCAGCCGCCCAGGATAGAGATCATGGCGATGAAAGTACAGTAGTTTAAAGAGGATCTCGGGGTAGAGATGATGTTTGAGTTGTGTTCCATAATCACAAAGATTGGAGATGTGAGAATCATTGATCTGGTGGTGGTGAAAACAGCTGGGCAACATTGTTAGCAGTTGCATGGAGGTACTGTTGGAATGTTCAGATTGCAGTACAAGGACAGAGACATTTACTGGTAATCAGGTGGAACATTCCTGTTGTTGGGCCACAGGCAATGACAGAAGGCCAAGAGTGGGCACGTTCAAAGTTGATTGAGGACAAATTTGATTTGATTTTTTAAACATCACATCCACTACAAATCATACCTACATTGGGCTGCAAATGTTACTCCTTGATGTTGATGTTGTAAAACCATGGTTTTTGAAGAGATAGGGGTGGACGAAAGAGCAGATAGTGTTGGATGGGGACATGCAGTTGACCTTTAATATAGAGAGGATATAGATTAGAAATGCTGGTTGTGGATGAATGTAGGTACAAAGCTTAGCATCAGGCATTTCGGAAGAGTGATGGATTAGCAGTAAGTTAACAGAATTTGTGGTAGCATCTCAGTTTGATGGTTTTAGATTGACTAATGATTACAAAAGTAAGGGCCCATCTGAGACTGGATGTTGAAACATGTTTAGTGGAGAAGTCATAGGAAGTGATGGAACGATGGAGTTGCAAGCCATGTCAGGTCACGTAGAAAGTGATCTTGTGGCTAGAGATGGTATTGTCACTTTACAGGACATCGATGAACAAAAGGAATGTTCTGAAATGGATCCTTGGAGAACTTTAGAAATGACGATTCAAGTCTAGGAAGAAACTATCGTGCCAAACAATAGTCAAATCAATAAAAACAGAATAAAGTACAGGCAGTCCCACTAAACATCTTCTTTATACACATTATCTAAGTGTAGCTTGGGGTAATATTAATTATGTCTTGCAGGGCATCATAGCTCACAACCTGTTTTTAAATGTATTGAAATTGAAGCTAAGTAAAGTTTAGCTCCCAGTTTAAATGTTTATTAAAATGTCTGATGGTTCCTTATGGCACACTGAGATGGAGGTTTTTTGCCATTTTTTTAGTTAGTGTAGGTTCACCAGGACTTGAATGCTTCTCTTGATGCAGATTTGGCTACAGAAGCAAAACCCAGGAGAACAGCTATGGATGGAGATATGGAGGAATCATGTACCGTCATCACATTATTTGTTGATGAATACCAGATTATTCATCCAAGGGAAATCTATTGAACGAGCTTGGATACGCAATGTTTAAAACTAATGTCTCTTTACCTAAACAGGTCATTATTTCTCAAGAATTACATGTGAATCTGCAATGCAAAGAGCTTGATGAAAATCCAGAGGCTGACCGTATCTCGTTCATTACACACAGTGATTATGCCAATGACTATTACCAGAAAAGCCAGAGATTACATTTAACCATGTCAATAACTGGCAGTATGGATGGAAATGCTTTCGACCAAAGTAGTGAATTGAATTGTACAAGTTATGAGTGTAACAGATTACTGCAAGTAAACGATGGTTGCACAGACAAGGAGAATGAATGCATTCCTATCTCCTTCCAAACATCTACTGAAAATGGTGGATCTTCAAGCATCACCCCAAACATCAGCCTCAGAGTTCCAGGATCCTCTCATTTACCGTACCAACAGTTTTTAAGTGATGAAGATACAGAAGACACAAGCAGGAACAACACTGCTAAAGACATTCAGGCATCAGAGACTGTACATCATCAATTTGATATCTCTCAGGAAATTAATCTAGAGAGCACAGAAATAGGGATTTGGAATTGTGCCGATATCCTTTTAAGTTCGGTAAAACTTTTCATCAACGACGGCTCAGAGTGGGATAATTTGGAAACTGACTCATGTGCAGGTGGAACATCTGATCAGCTTATTACTGATGACTTGTGTTCTCCAGTTACCTCTCTGTTAACAACAGCCATTAATCCTTCCCCAAATGGCATCCAGGGATATCACACACAATCTATAAAACTCCCTCAATCTGGATCATGATAGGTTTCTGAACCTGGTCTAAAAGCCCTGCTCTCATATTTTCGAACTTAAATGGATGCATTTCTCTAAATATGAGGCACACTGGAAATCTGTATGAAAGGTATGGTTGTAAATGATTCTAAAATGTCCAAACAAGCCACTCAGTTCATGAACACTCAGTATGAAATACATTAAATCCAGCCGACCAAGCAACCTCGATCCATTACAGTACACCTACCGCCCCTGCAGGTTCACAGCTGATGCCATCTTCCTGGCCCTATAATCATCCCTGGAACACCTGGATAAGAGAGACAACTATGTCAGAATTCTATTCATAAATTACAGCTCTGATTTTATTCACATTATCCAAGCTCATCTCAAACTCATGGAACTTGGAGTTAGCACTCCACACTGCAATAAGATCCTCGACTTGGTCACCAACAGCCTACAATCAGTGAGGATAGATGATAAAACAATAATGCTCAATACTGGCTATACAGTGCAAAAGAACCTTTGGCTCAACCTGCCCACACTGACTAACCTGTCTCATCTAGACTAGTCCCACCTGGCTCCATTTGGCCCATATCCCTCTAAAACGGTCCTATCTATGTACCAGTCCAAATTTTTCTTAAACTTTGTGATAGTACCTGCCTCAACAACCTCCTCTGACATATACCCACCATCCTTTGTGCAAAAAAGTTACCCCTCAGGTTCCTATTAAATCTTTACAATACCACCTACTTTAGTGTCATCTGCAAACTTGCTAATCGTGCCTTTACATTCTCATCCAAATCATTGATATCGATGACAAACAGCAATGGTCCCAACACCGAATCCTGAGGCACACCACTAGTTACTAGCCTCCAGTCTGAAAAGCAACCTTCCACCCTCTGCTTCCTCCCATGAAGCCAATTTTCTATCCATTCGGCTATCTTGCTTTGGATTCCATTGGATCTAACCTTCCAGAGCAGCCCATCATGTGGAACCTTGTTGAAAGCCTTGCTGATATCCATGTATTCAATATTACCAGCTCTGCCTTCACCAAGCTCTTTGGTCACATTGAAAAACGTTCACTTCTTAAAAGGTTCTCTTCTTAATAAACAGTCAACTCACAATATGGTTAGGTTGACCAATTCAAACTTTACTGATTATCGGTCGATGGAAGTGACGAGGATACACCAGCCAAGTAAGCAACATAGACACATGGTTCTCCTCGTGTCACCACTTCCATGAACAAATAATTACATAGTATTTTATACTGTTTTTTTTTTGTCACCCAAGCACCAAAGATGTTAGTCGTGGTCAGAGTCAATACACATTACCACAGGATGTGTCTGAGTTTGTCTCTTGTCAATCAGCAGTTGCATATCAAAGGCATCCTACCAGTTGGTACTTTCAAGCCAAGACATTTCAAAGGCATTGGTCATTGCACATTTCAAAGGCATCAGACATTGTCCCAATACCCCTCACTGGGACTAGTCTGGGCTTCTCTCTCTCATCAATTGGTAGATGCATTTCAAAGTCATCGGTCATTGTCTCAATACACAGCAACCTGGGGCAAGCCTGGGCTTGTCTCAAAGTTATAACCTAGTCCAGGAATCCAAAATATTTTAAATATATTTAACAATCAGATTTGTGAGACATGACCTCCCACGTACAAAACCAAGCCGACTCTCTCATCAGCCCTTGTCCATCGATGCAGCTTTATAGGCCCATTAGCCACAACAACAATAATATACAAAAAGTTATCAGTTATTATAGAGCATAGAAAGTAGAGCAGTGCAGCAGAAGAACTGGTACTCAATGGCACAATGTCTGTGCAAACATGGTGTCAAGTTAAACTAATCTCCTCTGCCTGCATATTCCCCTCATTCCCTGCACATCCATGTGTGTAACTAAAATACACTATCACAGCTACCTCCATCACCGCTCATAGCGCTGCATTGAGTGCACCATTCCACCATTCTCTGTGTAAAAAAAATTGCTCTTCTATTATGGATATCCATTTAAAGTGGATCACAGACTAGTAGTGAGAGGCCTCAGTTATCCCTGCCACAGGTGTCAACTATCCGTTTGATCATCTAATTTAGTCTGAAAGTATCTCTATGAATTTTGTGGAGGCATAGTTGTAAGGTGAGAGGGGAAAGTCTAATGGAGATGTGCGTGGTAAGTTTTTTTACACAGAGAGCAGTGAAGGCCTGGAATGCATTGCTAGGGATGGTGGTGGAGGCCAGAAAGTGGTGTTTAAAGGGTTTTAGATAGGCACACAGAAGTGCAGGCAACAGAGGGATATGGATCTTGTACTGGCAGATTAGATCAGTTTGACTAGGCATCATGTTCGCCACAAATATTGTGGACCAAAGAGCCCATTCCCATGTTGTACTGTTCTATGTTTAACGTTCTATGCTGAGGAGCAGATCTGCTGCATTCAAGTCAGACCATCCAGTCATACGAGAAATTCAGGTATGACTCCAGACTTTTCTACCCAGGGAAAAGGTTCTGACTGTCTACCCTACCAATGCGTCTCATAAATGTATATATTTTTTATCAAGTCTCCCCTCAACCTCCAATTGCTTATCTTTTGGTTTATCCAAGGTTTCCAGTTAGGGCACATTCAAATGGTCTTGGTAGGAACCTACTCTTGCACACATTCCCTTATAAAATCAGTGAGACCCATGGCTTATTCATTCAGGTCCATTATTGAGTTCTTCCAGTCTACTAAGTCCCAACTGGTCACAAAATCATTCCTCTGTCTCCCCTGAAGAGCTCTGTACATTCCTTCTTCTGGAATTATGCTCTTCAGTTGCTGCCCGTATGAATGAAGTAGAGGCACAATCAGATGGTTGAAATCTCCAAAGTGCATGCAACCGATGGAGTGACAGACATCTCTAATAGTGGTGTAGCAGAAGCAAGAGAGTGTTTGATCCTCTGATGCTGGAGGAGATGTGCTGATGTTAGTTTGTAAGTACCTTCTACAGGTTAGCCATGTTGAAATCCCTGGCAATGATGGAGAAGGTGTTGGGGGGATGCCGTCAGGTGTTTGTTGACCGTGGCGAATAATTCCTTAAGTGTTAGCTGAATATGTGCCTGGGCGGGATGTGGACTCTCTTGTGAGGTAGAAGAGGCAGCACTTCACTGCTAGACATTTCAGGCAGGGGTAGCAGGAGATCGACAAGGTCATCACGTCCGTACCTCAGGAGTTTACCATGAGGTTGGCGCTGCCACCTTTTCCTATACCCGATGGCGCTAGTGCATGAGATAGATTGATACATATTTGGGCTGGAAGAGCTGGAGCTAAGCCGTGTTTCTGTGAAAAGACTAAACAGTATTCCTTCATGTCCATTTGGTAAAGCAATTTTAAGTCCTCAATCTTATATTCAGTGGATGTACATTAGCCCAAGCATACTGGATTTGGGGACTGGGGTCAGAGGCAATGATGCTACATTCTTACTTGAAGCCAGTCCTGCTACCATGTTTCTGGGAACATTGCAGACCTCACCAATGCTTCTATATACTGCATTACAGATGCTATTTCACTCACTGAGTTCTTCCAGCATTCATTTTGTTTGTGCCAGATTCTGGAAACTGCAGTCTCTTTTTTCTTGCTGAATTCAATGTTAAATCCCAAGGGCTATGATGTTCCTCTGCAAAAGATAAAATGCTGTCCCCCAAGCTTCACTGTATCAGTGATGGAGAAGTAAGAGTGGGAGAGGGATGGAGAATAAAAGGACAAGTCAACTGAGAGCTCAGTATCACTCCTGTAGATTCAATAGGTGTTCCACAAGTTTGAAATTCCTTCAGTGCTGGGTAGAAACATAGAAATTAGGTGCAGGAGTAGGCCATTCAGCCCTTTGAGCCTGCACCGCCATTCAATATGATCATGGCTGATCATCCAACTCAGTATCCCGTACCTGCCTTCTCTCCATACCCCCTGACCCCTTTAGCCACAAGGGCCACATCTAACTCCCTCTTAAATAAAGCTAATGAACTGGCCTCAACTACCTTCTGTGGCAGAGAGTTCCAGAGATTCACTCTCTGTGTGAAAAAGTAAGTACTGAGTGCAGTATGCTAAATTGGAAGGTAGACCCAAAATGCTGGAGTAACTCAGCGGGTGAGGCAGCATCTCTAGAGATGCTGCCTCACCCGCTGAGTTACTCCAGCATTTTGTGTCTACCTTCGATTTAATACAGCACCTGCAGTTCAGGATTATGGGGAGAAGACAAGGGAGTTAGAATTGGGATTACCTGGATTTGTGTTATGTGGAACCAGTGAGAGATTTAATGGGCAGAATGGCCTACAGGCCTTAACCATTCTGTGATTTGGCAAAGATCATAGAAAATGTGAAACATGTCTTAGCTAAATTTATATTTACATTGCATTACGTTATTTTTTTTACATGTTTTACTCTTTTCTGCAATAGATACAACAGTGCAGTGTATGTAATATTGGATGAGAACAGGAACTCAGTTTAATGGTGTCCTTTCCTTCAGATTATGTCAAATATCTAACTGGGCTCTAAAAATATTTGTCAAACAAAATTTTAAATAAAATCCATACACCTTGTTTGCGTTCCTTGTGTTTAAGATGCACTCTGCTATGGACTTGATTAATAGTTCACAACTCATTTGGCATGTATATTTCACAGCAACAAGATGTTTTGTTGTTAGTTGTTCTGGATCTTTCTATGTCCAGGGATGAACGAGACTCCCACCTGAGCAGAAGCAAGATTCCAGATTTTCTCACATCAGCTGGAATCATGCCTACCTTTGCTAATGGTTCTGCAAATGGCTAACTGCAGCATGTATTAACTTGTCCCAGACCATGCGCATATGTATGTTACATTGTTGGATATTGGAAGAGAACTGGAGGTCAGATACTAGGAAATCTGACCTATTCCGACCAGACCTCACCTCAAACTTCAGGGACAATTTGAACCTGCTGGGTGCAAAAGGTGAAACCACACTGTGTTGTAATGAGGAGGTATTGGGAGCAAGTGACAATGAGATCGATGTGAATCCCCACTGATCTTGGATCAGTGTTAGAAGATATTCTGTGTTCCCATGCATTTGGTCAAAGTTTGTGCTGTAAGCTTCATATACCATTCAGAAAATCCAACATAGCAAAACTTTGATGTGAACATGTGTGCGTTTGTGCGTTCATGTGCCACAATTTCACCATCTTTTCTGCTGCCAGTACACCCTGCTCACACACTCACGGATTTTTTCTAGTGACCACAGGTTTACATTATCCTGTTACTTTGCTTTTATCATTGCAAAGTCCTACCTGGCTAACTAGCCTTTCCTCACTGTCACCCTTGGGAAGGAAGGCACCCAGAGGAAAAGGAACACTGCTTCATTACATTTTTATTCACTCCAAAGGTGCCAGCCAATTTAATGGAGCCAGAACATATTGTGAGATATCCAACTCCAGAGCTGCAGCCAAGGGATAAGAAACAAGATTTCCCATTAATTCTATTCTGGAAAACTTAGATGAGGATGCAGGGTGATCTATATATTTATGGATTTACTGTGTGCATTCTCTGACGCCAGAAAACCTTGATGAGAGGTGTAAATGAGCAAAGAATAAACCCTCTCCAGACATCTGCAAAGCTGTCATTGTCAGAGGGGAAGTGGTAGGAACCTCCTTGCAAGCCAGCATTATTTTGTCCATCTGGCAGTGTTTGATCGAAGAGGCAAAGGACATCCAAAGTATGCATGAGGTCATGGATGATCAGCCCCTGTCTCAAATCTCTGTTTGCTGTAGGCCAGGCAAGGTCAGACTGCTGTCATCATGGCACGGAGGTTAACACAGAGTGATGCACTCATTTCCAGGGGATTTCGCAGCTTGCCATACGTCACAGTGATTAGGCACGTGGAATATTGTGGCATATCTGGTCACCACACTTGCAGCACTAGAAATAGTACAGCAGAGATTGACACAAGAGGCTGCAATCCTGAGTAAAAAACAAACTGGTGGAGGCTCTCAGCGGGTCAGGCCGGGTCTTTCTAAGGGAAGATGACATTTTAGATCAGGACCCTTCTTCAGACTGATGAATAAG
This sequence comes from Leucoraja erinaceus, assembly GCF_028641065.1. Taxonomy (NCBI): domain Eukaryota; kingdom Metazoa; phylum Chordata; class Chondrichthyes; order Rajiformes; family Rajidae; genus Leucoraja; species Leucoraja erinaceus. The sequence continues at coordinate 36,231,276 of NC_073388.1, forward strand.
AGGAGCGATAGCTGGCAAAAAAGGGGTGAGGGAAAGGCAGGATATTACAAATGATAGGTGAATCCGGATAAGTTGATTATTAGATGCCAGAGAGGGAATAGTAGGTTGGAGAGAGTAGCTGACATTGGAAGTGGTAAACTGAAGGCAAAAGGCTGCCAACGGTCATAGGGTATTACAGTGTGGAAACAAGCCCTTCTGCCCAACTTGCCCACATCAGCCAACATGTCCCAACATGTCCCAGCTGCCTGCGTTTGATAAGAAAGGAAGATGGAGACTGAAATGTAGAAGCAGTGGGAAGGATGGTGGGTGGAGAGGAATGATGGTGGGATGGGCCAGGTAGGGGTGGGCTATGAGTGGATGGAGGTTGGAGGAGGGGAAAAAACACTCGGTAATAGGGGTGGGGTGAGTGGAAAGAAAGATGTGAGTAGAGTGGGAGGGGTTCAGAAAGCTGAGAAGATGAGAAGCAGGAGTGTGGTTGCCTGAAATTGGCGAATTTAATGCTCATGTTGTTGGGTTGTAAGCTACCCAAGCAGAAGATGAGAAGGTATTCTTCCAGTTTATGTGTGGCCTCACTCTGGCAGTCGAGGAGGCCGATATCATAAAAGTCAATATGGAAATGGGAAGGGCAGTTAAAATATTTAGCAACCCTTTCAACAGGCTTTGGTGGACAGAGTGCAAGTAATTGCCAATGTTGTTACCTGGTCTATGCTTGATCTCACTGTTGTAGAAGAGGCCACATTAATTTGACATTCAATGCATGATATCATGAATTCCTAAAACTACAAAATGTTGAGTAAATATATTGTTTATGACTCCTCACAATCAGCGAGCTAATAACATGGGGAATACATTTATTTTTGAAATGCAATCTGGTGGAGTCACAACCATTTCCTCTGAAAGGTTAATCTGTTTGATCCTACAGATGTTGCCGAACGTATTGTGTTTCCAAAATGTTCTGTTTTTTACGACACCAAGCAGTAACCTTTGCCGAATCTACGTCTAGCAAAGCTTGGAAGACTGTAGGGGAATAAAAAAACTGCTCTTGCCCTCCCCAAAGTATTAGACCCTGGCACTAGTATTGTTTCCAGTTGAATACAGGATTCACAACCTATCATTAAGCTTTAACATCATTGCATTGGTGTTATATTATATCGGCTGGTTTACAAAATCAAAGTCCATGTCATTTGGAAACCCCATAGGTAAACCGCTAAGATTTTGTGAATATGCACTCCTGAGTCATTTTGCTCTTCTCCTCTGACAAAGTAGCTCCTTTTAAATAATACTGACACAGTTGCTGTGTCTCTAATTCCATCACTTCACACTTCACCAAATTAAATTACACCTGCCATGTGTCTGTGCATTTCGCCAGCCCCCCTGAAGCTGATCACTGGTTACCTACTATTTGTAATGTTGCAGAGTTTTGTACCATTTGTCAATTTTTAGATGATGTTCTTTACCTCAAGTCCAGGTCTCAAAAAAAACTGTGATCTTAATCCCAACTGAAGACCTTATTTGTGAGATTAATGGGTAAAAGAGAAATGTTCTCAATACAGCTATGCATACAACAGACAAATCAAAAATATATTCTTTGGTTTTCATCACAGCGGACCAAACAAACATTATACGACTTCCTGTTCAGTTTACATAGAATTAGATTCTGATGCAGGAAATGTTTTGGTAATTTGTGAAATGTCAGTAAGCCATCTACAGCAGACACTGTATGCAAATTGCTGTGTTCTTAAACAATGAGTTTCTTCAGATATATGACGAAGAACTTTTAAATGAGGATGAAGTATAAAACCACTAGAGGTTTCATCAAAATTGTTTTTCCTATTGGAGTACGTCAGCGTTTTGGACTGTTCAGGGAAATGTCGCTGATTTGTGCTACTTCCTCGGTATCAAGTGATTACAGTCATGCACTCACCTTGACTTCAATGATAATTGTCCTGTACACAAGCATGATGAGGAATGGATTGAATAAAAATCTTGCTTGCAGCAGAACGACTGGAATATACACACAGACAGCACAAACATATATAAGTTATACATCAGTTATAAGACATAGAAAATGTGTGGCAAAGCATTCTACATAAAACCATTGTTTGTTAGTGTGGCCTCATTTGGAGCACCATGGTCTGCCCAGCACTTGACAGTTGAGGACAGAATGTATTGAGGTACAGTAAGTTGCTAGAAAACTTATCTTATCAACAACTTTACAACAGGAAAGTAAACAATCATTCTCTCTTGCTTTACTTTGGAGATACAACGTGGAAACAGGCCCTTCAGCCCATCGAGTCCACGCTGACCAGTGCTGACCCTGTACACTACATTATCCTACACACTAGGGACAATTTACCACTTACAGAAGCCAATTAACCTACAAACCTGTACATCTTTGGAGTGTGGGAGGAAACTTGTACATCTTTGGAGTGTGGGAGGAAACTGGAGAAAATGTGGGAGCACCTGAAGAAAATCCATGCGGTCACAGGGAAAACTCAGTACAGACAGCACCCATAGTTAGGATCGAACCTGGGTCTCTGGTGCTGTAAGGCAGCAACTCTATCGCTGCGCCACTGTCTCGTGCCATCCTGATCAGTGTTTCTGCTGTCCAAGCTCTAACATGGGATTTTCTGCTTATTCACAACTTCCTATCCTTTCATTAAAATATTATGTACCTCGTTGTAAAATCTTTTGGCCATATTGGGCATTCTGTGCATATCTGACATATTGGGATGGTTTGTTATATTAGACATGCTTTATAAATATAGGACATAGAATCAGAATCATAGTTACACAGCAGAGAAACAGGCCCTTCAGCTCCCATATCCATGCCAGCCATCAAATATTCATCTAGAATGATCTAATTTTTCAATAATTGACCTATAACCTTTCATGCCTTGAAATTCAAATGATTGTCTGTATATTTTTAAAATGTTGTGAGAGTTCCTGCTACCACCATCCCCTCAAACTATGTCTTGATTCCTCCCACCTTTGAGTGCCACACTCCTACCACACTCTGACTCCACAATTCTAAGACTATGTATGGTTCGAAGATCCCAGTTATGCTGGGATGCAGTAACAGAGTGCCATGTAGTCCAATTTCTGAGGCCACCCTGGCATGAGATGATCAACAGCTGACTGCAAGAACATTCACTTTCCTGGCTCTGGCAGGCAGGGTAACCTTCGGGAGGCTTTTGCAGAGCTTTTGCAGAGCCTGCAGTTGATTTAGAAGCTGTTGAGTCACATCTCTCACTGACGACACCGCCAAAGTTACAGGTTAAGTCAACATGATTCTAGTTGTGGCTTGTTAAATCTTATAATATTGTAAGATTTTTTTTTATGCAATAAGGTGCAAGTGAGCCAAAATAGCACATGTAGCATTTGCAGTTAAAGATTTATTATCAGCAAAATAATGTTTCAATAGGCTATGTTAATGTAAAATATTGATCCACACAAAAACCTCTTAATGATGATGTTTTAATAAATCCAAAACATTTTAGTGTAGTCCGATTTATCTCCAAGTATTACTGCAGTTTTGCCTTGACTGGAAGATTGCTCCACTCCAAAGACACGTTTGTAGGTTAATTGGCTCCCAAAAAAAATTGTCAATTGTCCCTAGTGCGTGGGATAGAATGGCTGGTTTATGCAGACTTGGTGGGCTTAAGGGCCTGTTTCAACACTGTATCTCAAAGGTCTATAATCTAAAGTGTACATACAAACTTCAAATAAAGCATTTTAAAGGTCACATTTACAAAAACGTATGTTTTTTTGCACAGGTTTTGAAAGCTAAGTGACATGAATATACAAAGTTACTGTTTAAAAATATTTGTCAGAATTTCCACCCAGTCCTCTGTGGATGTTATACTCTATTTGCTTATAAAATGGTGAATGCAGCTTTATAGGACTTTGCTTAGGCAGCGTTTGGAGTATTGCATGCAGTTCCAGTTGCTCCATTACCGGCAGGATGTGGAAACTTTGGAAAGTGTATTGAGGAGGTTTCATTGCCACAGAAGGCTGTGGAGGCCAAATTTTGATATTTTTAAGACAGAGATAGATAGATTCTTGATTTGTACGGGTGTTAGGGGTTATGGGGAGAAGGCAGGAGAATGGAGTTAAGGTGGAAGAGTTAGATCAGCCATGGCTGAATGGCAGAGTAGACTTGATGGGCCGAATGGCCAAATTCTGCTCCTATCATTTATGAACTCTTGAACTAAAATTTTGCCTGGATTAGGGGGTATAAGCTATGGGAGGAGGTCAACAGACAGATTGTTTTCGCTGGAATGCTGGATGTTCGTGGAGACCTGATAGAATACTTTAAATTATGAGAGGTATGGAAAGGGAAGAAAGACATAACTATTTTGCTCAGGATGGAAAAATCAAATGCTAGAGGAAATAGATTTAAGATGAGGGACAAAGTTTAAAAGAGAAGTGCAGGGCAACATTTTTACACAGAGGGTGGTGCATGCCTGGAAAGTGATGTCTGGGTTGGTGGTTGAAGCAGATCTGATAGTGGCATTTAAAAACCTTTTTGATAGCTGATGGATATGTAGGAATGGCCGGGTATCAATTATGTGCAGGAAGATAAGAGATAGACTTGGTATCATCTTCGGTACAGACATTGTGGGCCGAAAGGCCTGTTCTTGGGCTGTGCTGTTCTATGTTCTATGTGCTGGTTGAACACCAACTTGGATTATTCCATATGCCATTTCTACGCCCATTTCTATAGCTGATGTATACTTTGACAGCCTTCCTCACAGTCTGCGATCCCAGCAATTATATTGTGTCATTTGCGAACGCAATAAGCAACCCATCTGTATTTACATCCAAATCGTTAATGTAAATGTATTGCAGTATGCTTTTTCATTTTTCAAATAAAGATGGGCAGTAATAAATTCCAGAAAAGGCACAGATTATAGTGTAAACCTGAAGCTTTATCACACTTTTTTAAAATTTGGTAAGAAAGAATATGAGGCCATATATGGTGTGGGCAAGTTGGGCCGAAGGACTGATTTCCACTCTGTATGACTATGACTTTATGTGTTGATGAGTGACAACATCTGGGAATTATTTCATTGGAATGTTGGGAGGTTAAAATGGATGTTTAAAAATGGGTGGCTGATAGTGTAAATCCAGGCCAAAATGGAGCAGGAATAGAACCAAAATTTAGTAAACGATTCTTGCATTGCAAGGCCATTTTGGTCAAGTCTGTATATAAAAAGACAAGCTACTGAATATTGCCAGGAAGTCTAGGTCCCAGATCAATGTTGCAGATAAGAAATGCATCAGTATCTCTTCCATTGTCAATATGAATGAGATTATTGCAGAGGACCTCCAAAGAATTGTAAATGAATGAAGTTGATTGGATTACTACAAGATAATTGTAAATAATGTAAATAATGTTGCTAGACAGTTACAATGCTGTTTGTTGATTGGTTAAGGTGTTAAGCCCTGGCAGGATTGTTTTGAATTCCAGGGTAAATGTTGCCCTGTTAAATTAAGTTAGCTTCTTTCCAGAAGCTTCTCCAAGAAACAATGTATGGGAGACACTAATTGGTTTGGGGAACTGTCAATAATGTATTGATGTAATTAATATGTTTGATTGGATTGTAAAGAGACAACCCCTATGTAGTTCGGCCCCTCAAGGTTCGGGGACCTATAAAAGGTAGCCCCCACGAGGTCCATTGTCGATCTTCAGGAAGAGCGCTTGGGACTGCGTGACCTTTTGGAGCATGTCTGCTTGCATAAGGCTGAAGGACAGGCAGAGACAAGGATCGAACCTGCGGTAGTTTAGGTATCATATAGTGGAATTTGCTATTCAATCTAAAAATAAAGTTTAGTTGTTCCAGTGCTTGAAAGTGCTTTTTTTTAACTGAACCAGACTAAGCTTTAGAAGAGCGTATTTACAATAGTTGATATGGACTCGGTCTGCAGAAGGACCTGTTTCTATCTTTTTTTGGTTTTGATTTTTTGTGTGTTTTTGGAATAGAGAATGTCTAAATGGTTTACAGGACAGAGGTATCTGTACATCAATCCCAAAGTTAATTCATGCTTGAAGACCTTCTCAGTTAAGGTTCACTTCGAATATGTGGCCAGCTGAAGATGTACGTGGTTAATCCATTCTAACGGCATTGTTGTCATTCTGTCTCCATGTTATACATGTACTGTATAACAAAATTGACGGCACAGTCTGCCAGTGATCAGTTGGTTGGGTGGGGCTTGTCACATAACAGAGCATGCACTCAGCACTCGATTCACCCAATAAAACCCATTTATTCAGACTACAAACTGGCTGAAATGTGGAGAAAAAAAACACACACAGGCACAAATTAATCCCAACAAAATTGAGCTAATTTCTCCAGAAAAAAATGCAATGTGCATATCAATTATGTACATTTGTTATCTTTGCTATTTATAGCACTGTGCACAATGTTTGATTTATAGTGGAATTAGGCAATCACCTTCAACCTGGATGTGGATGGTGTTGTCAATTTGTGTAGCCACTATTTAAAAAGAAAAACAGAGCTTTTGGATGAAGTTGGAAAATAAAAATTAATTTGCATAAATGTTTTTGTAATATTTGGGCATATCGAAAGGATTATTTATTTGCACATAAGAAGAGACAAATCTGGAAGTTGATATCTGAAATCTACTCTGCACTTCCGCTGGAAGAGAAAGGGACTGACAAAAGACGGAAGAAAAATGGGAAATATGCGGGGGTGGGGGGCGGTGGTGGATAGGATTGGGGAGAAAGATTGAAAATCCTGATAGCTGAGTCTCACGTTGCGAGTTGACACAAGAGGTGCCCCGAGTTAAAACTCGTGGTAATAACGTACGATTAATGTACGGAACTCATGGACGCAACTTAGAGACTCGTGGCACTAACGGCAGGTACTCGTGAAACTTGTCAACTCTTGCAAAAAATCAAACATGTTTAAAATGTTCCACGAGTCAATTTTACTCTTGTGGTTACGAATTGAAACATTTTAACGTTGTAAGAACGTAATGGCCCGTGCGTTTACCTTAGTGTATCGTGAGTCTACCGTGGGAACTCTTTAACTCAGCGGGTAGGCAGCAGCAGATTGTCGCTCCCTTCAGTTTCCCAGCGACAATCACCTGCCATAACGTGAGAAAGATCATGCACTGTTGTAGGTCTCCTTTGCACGTCGGTGTTTCAGTCTTTCTCCACTCATTGTTGGTCCTATCTGTCACCACCCTCACCTACACCCCTCTGCTTCCCAGCCATGTGTGTGACCCCTTCCCTCCCCTCTCCAGCTCCCCGCCCATTGCACCGGCACAGGGGCTTTGCACTGTCTTCTGTGTGAAACGTCGGGGCTTTGCACTGTCCCCCCCCCCCCCCCACCTCTCTCCACCTCAACTCACGCCTGGGCACCAAAGCAGCTCAGGAGGCGAACCCTGAGCTCCGTTTCACAACAATCTGATGTGCACATCCGGCCACATTTAAAGATTTAATCTCCCGTCTCCCCGCAGTGTTTAGACATGGCAGTAAATTCAACTAAAACATATCAAACCTGTGTGTTTCAAACAAATCATAAGTATAACTGCTCTGGCACTGGATGGTGCGCATTTTTCCTTTGTAGGTCACATCAATAGATGCGGCCGCGCTGAATTCTATCTTTAAAACAAAGCCACAGGATGGAGAGGTCTTCTTTAACACTGTTGCTTATTAAAATATAACACCATTGCTTATTAAAACAAACCTTCAATCAGGATTGGCTCAAGTAACTTGGGAGACGAACTTGGAACATCGCAGAAATGACAAGTAAACGGCAAACTTGTCATACTCGTGGGAACCCGGTTAAACTCTTGATCATACACTTGCAATCTCGTACACAACCACGAGTCTTTCACTCGGGGTACCTCTTGTGTCAACTCGCAACGTGAGAACCAGCTTTAAGAATGGATTTAGGAATATAATAGTGTTAGAAAACAGCATAATTAGAAGGGTAAACTCTGTTCTCTGAACCTGAAAGTTGTGCCCAATGCAGTGTTGGACAATCCCCGGGACTGCACGGGAACTTGGAGATGGGAAATATACAATTATCTTTGTCTCTGTGAAACCCATTGGCATTGATGCAACAAAGAAGAAGGTGCAGTAAGGGTCCAAATTAAACAGCAGAGCAGCAGAGGGGGAATCTCTGGATAACTACCCAACTCATTTGCAAATTGGCAAGGAGAAAATGGGAGATTTGGTGGACAGAAGCAGGGGAAAAGAAGTTCAAATTAGTGGTCACTGACACCGGTACTGGGGAAATAGGGAGCTGTTCCATCCACCCGATTTTACTCAAACCAGTATCCGGGCAAATAAAACAACTGAATTTGTAAATATGTTAAATTAAATTGTTGGGGGACGGTTTGGTTTAGGTGAGGAGAAATTTAGAAAGTTAAAGAAAAAAGATAAAGCTATCGTGCAGGATAGCAAAATGTTATCTGATAATTGAGTTAAAGAGGAACTTTATACATAAACATACATACATCCAATTAGATTCAGAGAAGAGAAAGTGGTAGGAGTCCAAAATTGAAGGCTCCTGAGCTAAAGTGCACAGTATGAATAACTAATTCGCGGAATAGGTAACATACAAAATCAAATAGATACCATCTAATAGTCATGATAGGGAAGTGGTTGAAAAAGGTGCAACGCCGATAACTGAATATTGAAGGATGCTTCACTTTAAGAGGAGATAGGCTAAATGGAAGATGTAGGTTACAGTCCTGATATTAAAGAATAGGATAAAAGCAGTAAAGGGGGAAAGCTCTCGACACAACACGAAGGGTCTCGACACGAAATGTCACCCATTCCTTCTCTCCAGAGACGCTGCCTGTCCTGCTGAGTTACTCCAGCACAGAAAATCAAGAAGTAGAATCAATTTGGCTGAAGCTAATAAAACACAAGGGGTAAAAACCAGAGTGATAGGTGTGTTGGGATGTCACTTTTAAGGAACAATGTACCTGCACTCCTAGATCCCTCGGCTTTACAACACTCCCAAAGCCCTTCCATTCACTGTGTAATCCTTGCCCTGATTTGACTTCCCAAAATGTAACACCTCACACTTCTCTGTATTAACTCCATTAGCCTTTCCTCAGCTCACCTGCCCAACCAAGATCATGCTGCAATTGTTGACAATCATATTTGCCATGTACTGTGCAATATCACCCACCTTAGTGTCATCTGCAAACTTACTAAATGCCTTGTATGTTCTCATCCAAATCATTGATATAGATGTCAAACAGCAATGAGCCCAGCACCAAACCCTGAGACACACCACTAGTCACATTTGGGGACATTTACAGTGGCCAATTAATCTATCAACCAGCACAACTTTGACATGTGGGAAGAAACAAGAGAACCTGGTGGACAACAATGCAGTTACAGAGAACATACAAACACCTCATGGACCACAGATAGACACAATGTTGGAGTAACCCAGCGGGACAGGCAGTATCTCTGGATAGAAGGAATGTGTGACTTTTCAGGTAGAGACCTAAGAAGGGTCTCAACATGAAATGTCACCCATTTCTTCTCTCCAGAGACGCTGCCTGTCCTGCTGAGTTACTCCAGCATTTTGTGTCTATCTTTGGCTTAAACCAGCATCTGCAGTTCCTTTCTACCCCATGAACAGCAGCCTGATTAAACCCATGTCTCTGGTGCTGTGGCAGCAGGTCTACTTGCTGTACCACTATGCTGCCCTATTCCAAGATCAAAGGAAAAGGCCTATAGCATTGCTAAAGATCACGAGATCAGTGATGGAATAGAGCCTGACCTATGGTGTCCTTCACCGCTCTGTGTGCTGCTGCAGGGATTGGTGGTGGGTCCTCCATCATGCACAATCTATATCGCTGCTTTGAATGTAGTATATTCCATATACTGAAGTAACCATACCTGCTAATGATATAAGCTGTAGCAGTGAGGGTTATGTAATAGATGCAAAATAGCTGTAGGATTATAGACAATCTAAACAGAGGTAAGGCAGATGGAATATAATGTTGCAAAGATGGTACAGGAGTCTAAGAACTATTACCTTTAGGTTCAAGAACACCTTCCTCCTATCAACCATCAAGCTCTATAATCACACTGCACAACCTGACCATAAAACCTACCTCAGCAACAGACAATACATAGGTCGCACTTCATAGGTTGGCTTGTACTATTATGGCCTTGCTTCATCGTATTACTAATAACTTATTGTATTATTGATTGTTGCATATTTATTTGTTTTGGTGCATTAATATGCCTGTAAAACTGGAGCAAATAAGAATTTTATTCCTGCTTACCCGCTGCATAACACGTAAACTTTTTTGACTCTTGATGTGGAAAAGTATTTCAAAAGTGGGAGATTGGAAAATATTGATGGTCAGAGGGTCAGATGGTCAGTGCAAGTTAACATAGAAACATAGAACATAGAAATTAGGTGCAGGAGTAGGCCATTCGGCCCTTCAAGCCTGCACCGCCATTCAATATGATCATGGCTGATCATCCAACTCAGTATCCTGTACCTGCCTTCTCTCCATACCCCCTGATCCCCTTAGCCACAAGGGCCACAAGGACACTGTTAGCAATTCGGAAGAATTGAAAAATCATTGAAAAAGAGCCATTGTGGCTGGTTGGTTAATTGTAAACCAGACTGTAGTATAGGTAAGCAGAAGGACAATCAAAGGGGGATTCATGGGCACGCAGGTCAAATAAGTTGCAGGGCTACAGGGATGGGAATGAAGCTGTCCAGGGAGCCAATATGGATTAGATGGATTGAATGATTCACATTGTAATAAGTAAATAAAATGGTCATAGAGTCATAGTCATAAATTGGATAGTTATATGGACAGGAAGGGAATGGAAGGTTATGGTCTGAGCGCAGGTATATGGGACTAGGGGAGAATATGTGTTCGGCACGGACTAGAGGGGTCGAGATGGCCTGTTTCCGTGCTGTAATTGTTATATGGTTATATTATTATATGGTTATATAGCACAGCAACAGGCCCTTAGGCCCAAGTTGACCATGCTGGCCAAGATGCTGCATGTACACTAGTCTCATCTGCCAATGTTTGGCTCATATCCCTTTCAACTTTCTATACATGTACCTGTCCAAATGTATTTTAAATGTTGTTGTAGTACCTGCCTCAACTACCTCCTCTGGAAATTCATTCCATATACCTACCATCCTCTGCGTGAAATGGGTGCTCCTCAGGTTCCTAGTAAATCTTTACCCTCTCGCCTTAAAACTGTGTCCCCTGGCTTTTGATTCCCCTACTCTGGGTAATAGGGTGTGCAGTGAAAGTGCACAAAAATGATTCCTGCAATGGTGGGATTTTGTTTATGCTGATGTTAAACCTCTACTGTTGAGTAGAAAAAAAATTGCGATGTGTTATCTTGCAGATCTCTGTAAATCTCTGGGATGCTTTACCCAAAAGACTGACGTCTCTGGAAAGGTTCAAGACAGTGATGAATAGATTTTTCAATATCAAGGGACACAAGGTATGTGCAGGAAAGTTGTGCTGGGGTAGCCATTGAATGGCAGAGCAGGCACAAAGGTCCAGTCCAGTCCAACTTCTATTTATTACATAATGCTGGCTCACTGATAAAGATTTTGGAATTTGGATTTATGCAATAAAATGTGCTGTTAGGTTAATTGGCTTAATTGAATGGCCCCTTGTACAGATAAATGGCAGGAGAATGCAATTGGGACTGAGGGGCTTGCTGATTGGTGATGGTATGGAGGAAATGGGAAAACATGTATCATTGTATATCACAGTAAGTATGCAATATTGTATCTTATATACTTTTATCTCTATTATATCAAATATATAAATACATCACCTCACATGTATTAATTATGAAGAACATTGGAACAGTTCAGAAGCTGCAGACACACTATGGCTGCTGAGGGTGGGAACTGTCAGGGTGTCTGTGAGGTGCTGTTTTTGGAGATCTATTTTTCCAGGCCCCATGGGATATGCATCATTGATTTTTTGATGACAAAGTTTCTGTTGCCATCATTGTTTGGGTTCAGATTGATGGGGACAATAGAGAGGATGAAGTGGTTGGCTAATGTTCTTTGGTTCTTGTCATAGTGTGGTGATGAATCTAATCCTGATGGCCTGACCTGGACATGGGGTGTTGGCATGAGGTTAATGGACCTCTGCCTAATGAAAGAGGGATTTGGTTAAGGCAACACAGTGCACTAATCATTTTGAAAGGAGGAGGACTCTGTTGGAGTTAGCTTTCTCTACCCCATTCTTGCTCATCATGCCTTGCCAAAGGATTGTCGCATTTCCAAGCTTGGCTTTGAACTCACTTAGGAAGATTATGTTTCTGTACCTCTCTAGGATATGGGTCAGGATTTTTTTCAAGGTCAGAATAGGGCCTGGTTTGATGAGAATGGTCAGGAGATCCAGGATCTGACGAACAGGCTGAAAATAGAAACATGCCTTGATTCAAAGGAACTCGAAATATAAATTAATTCAGGAGATGATTCTTGAGTTAAAAATATGTTCTGGCATAAGGTCATCGATTTGAAATGTTGACTCTGATGCCGCCCGACTGAGTAATTCCATCATTTTCTTTTTTATTACAAGACTCAGAGAAGTGTGAGGAATGCATATGGATAAATTGATTGATAGGAAGTTTAAGATGCTTGTACTCCGGACCACCTTTTTACTGAATCGTACAAGGAAACTCATCAGGAAATACGCTTGTCATGATCTAATTTACTTTCTAAAAGCACAAATCGAAAGGTATATATCTTCCCCTGGCCTTAATTATCCAATCAGTTTTTGAGGAGGACATTCGTATAACCTTTTTGAGACCACATAAAAACTGATTTCCTTCTCAATTTCATTTTCTATTATTTTTTGTTAAATTACATGGTTTAACCAAAATTATAATTTGAATTGAGTGCATCGTGCTCCAATTTGAACAATGCATCAATCACGTTTCTTTTTCCAAGTTTATCTTCTATTTACAGTCACAGTAAGGGGAGCTCCTTCCTTAGTAATAATTGTCATCTTTATAATGTTTAGAAGGTTGAGCATTCTAAATTTCATTGTTTTTCAAAAAACTTACAATTTTCATTTTATACATTTTAAATATATTTTCAATTCTCTGCAACTGAAAGTCAAACCACAACCACAGGAACAGCATAACAATATAGTCATTTGCATTCTTTGTGACATGATCTGATAGTTGAAATTTACTCAATGTGGTTGGAATTATCTGCAAGTTAAAGAACCAATGATTGAGATTCTGAGGTAATGTAACAGAATTTTCCATATAATGCTGGCATACCACAAATATAGTATCCCTTTTTAAAGTCAATGGAATATGTTGATAAGAACCTTTTATTTTTACGAGTTAGAAATCTTTTGTCCATTACTTAAAATTATTTTATTTTGGATTTCAAATTCATGAGGTCCACGAGGGAAAATTGAATGTTTCTTATCTGGTTACTTATACCCCGAGCCCCCTCAGTTCCACATTATGCTGCTGAAAACCCCAGGCTTCTCTTGGTGGTCGGAAGCAAGGGAAAAGCTAGAAACTGAGTGTTGAAAACTGGAAAATATTTGAGACCATTTTTTAATCATCGGATCAATATGTCCACGTTATGGGCCTGTTGCTATTGTCCCTCTGCCAGAGTGAGCTATGGCTTTACAAGTGTTACTCGCAGCTCATAGTGCGGAATGCTACTAATTATTAGCATGCTGCTGTACAGGAGCAACATGTTAAATCTGAAGGGATCCCAATCACTTGTTGACCAAACACAGTTTGCAATTCAGCTGAGAAATCAAATATACAAACAACATATAAATAAGCAATCCATGCTGCCAGGATGAAATGTGATGGAACAAACCTTTGGGGACCAATCAAATAACTCACCCGCATAGGAAGGAACTGCAGATGCTCGTTTATACCAAAATAGACACAAAATGCTGGAGTAACTCAGCGGGTCAGGCAGCATCTCTGGGGAAAAGGAATAGGTGATGTTTCGGGTGTAGACCCTTCTTCTGACTCGGGTTTCGACCCAAAATATCACCTATTCCTTTTCTCCAGATGTGCTGCCTGACCCGCTGAGTTACTCCATCATAATTCCTCTGCCTGGTACAATTTCTTCCTAATTGAAAGTTGCTAAAAATCATTGGAAGAGTGGCCATTCGGTCTTGCACTTCTACACAACAAACCACACAGACTGTGAAGTCAGCTTTTCCAACCAATGATCTATATGTGACTGGAAGGGTTCCTCTAATGAATGTGCAGTGCGGTTATGTTCTGTTGTTCAACACATCAATGTTTAGCTGAGCGTTGTTGCCTTCAATGCTCTTTTACATCTCAATGCAAATAGCTCTGCCTTCGGTAATCAAATCAGATTATCTCATTTTTTTACAAAGGCTAAATCATTGAATATATTCAACGACCAGTCAGGACTGAGACAGATTTTTGTCTCTGATTGTTGATGGTTTGGGGAATAGGCAGAAGATTGGTACTAAGCCTGAAATCAGTTCAGTCACGGTCATATCTGCTGCTTGTCCTTTTCTGCTATTTTCGTAGGGTGCCATTTTCAGAGCACAATTTGTGCACCTTCCTGTTAATCCTCCTCTGATCCATTGCTGTCATTTATCACATGCAGTTTTGAACACAAATGAGTTGAAAATATTCAAACGACTTGACTGCACGTGTTGCAGCCATACCAGGTGTAATTATACCTATAGTCTATTTGAAGGTTAAGATCATTCAGTGTTGCTCTTTAATGTGGGTGGATGTATATGTTTGAGTTTATGTGAAGACTTACAGGCATGGCACAGCACATCAATGTTCTCAACTGCGAGATGTAAGAAGTGTGAAACATAGGTGTGATGTGTGGAGACACATTGTGGTAGGTGAACGCTGTGGCTGCCACTTGACCCAGTTCCATAGCACAGGGAAACAGTGGGTATTCTTACAATTCGAACATGTGATACTGTCTCTGAATTCATTACTCATCTCAGTCACATTCACAAGATAGTTGCAGGAGAATTTACACGGCTTTCCCAAGGGTGTCTACAGCTAGTCTGCACAATGCACTGAAGAACTCCAAAGCGGCATTCTATTGAGGAAACTTTGGAATAGCTTTTTCGTGTTTTGCTCCCAAAATGCCTGGAGAAAACCGGGTTAACATACAGATCAACCATGAAAGAGAATAAACTGCAATGGTAAAGGATAGAAAGGAGAAGAGGAATGGAACTGGGAATAGTTTCTCCCATGGGAACCAAACTCTTTCTTTATGGTGAGGTATAAGATGTATAAATTGGGCCAGCCTAGTGGTGCAACTGGTAAAGCTGTTGCACCACAGCTCCAGATACATGGGTTCAATTCCCTGAGTGCCGTCCATGTGGAGTTTGCATGTTCTCCCTGTGACTGCACAAGTTTGCCCTGGATACTCCGGTTTCTTCCACCTCGCGAAGACTTAGGGTGGTAGGATAATAGGCACTCTAAATTGCAGCTGGTGTCGGGGTAAGTCTGGGGAAGCAGATGGGAAATGTGGGGAGAATGGAATGTGCTCAATGTAGGATTAGTGAAAATGGGTGCTTGATGGTCAGTGCAGTTGGGCTGAAGGGTCTGTTTTCAAGCTGTATGACGCCAGCATTTTATTAGGGAAGAGGTTAGTGGACCTTAGTGATCTATCAATAGATTTTATGCCCATATATTTTTAGCATTATTTACCAACAAGAAACATTAGGAATAAGTAGAGTCAGTTTGAGTGTTTGCTGCTAATATGATCGGGGCCGATATATTAATCGCAACAATTCAGGAGGGACAAAAACAGCAACTTCACACGAAGAAAGACATATGAATTTTAGGTTCAGGTATAATAGGAGATATTTACATTTCTAGAAGTATGCAAATGCAATGATGACTGGATAGTAAAAATGTCTGGACAACTAGAACATTCCAGAACAGAACCAGGCCCTTCAAGCCACAATGTCTGTCTCAATCATGATGCTTTAGCGGCACCTAGTGGTTCGGCCACTCTTGCTATGCGAATCCTCGGCAGTCACGGGAAGGAGTCACGGGATATAGAGGTGTGCCCTAGTATATAAGAACCGACCTTCGATCTCTCGCTCACTTTTTTCTTCCTCTTCCTCTTCTTCTCTCTTCATGAGAGTGTCCTGCCACCTCAGCAGGAGCTCAGTCGAGCCCACGAGGCAACAGCCTCTCAGCAACAACAATGACTATTATGTTAGAGTGCTAAACATGCATGTATATCTAACCTACAATGCCTGAATAAAGAATCCATTTATTCACTATGTTTGTGCCTCTACAATGCCAAGTTAAAACAATCTGCTCTGCTTCCATGTGATGCATATCCCCCCCATCCCCTGTGCTGCTGGAGTGCTGTTTTGATGTGTTGTAGAAATGATTGATTTATTCTATCACTGAAGGGTCATATGATAAACAAAGAGATAGAGGTGATAATGTGGGATCCTTTAGAAGATTGTGGTTTTTGTTGCTGCAGGTTTCAAATGTCAGAATTGTTATGTAATTTTATGTGCAAAGCCAGAATCTTTAAAGCGGAATCAATGTGAGCCGTTTACTGCTTTCAGCAACAAGCAAATAATCTGAGAATAAATGAATATTTCAAATTGCATTGTGAAATGTTGAGATAATCTGACATACTGTAATTCAAAATTTTTGCAGCTATTTAACCTCCATTAATCAGAACTGTTCCAAGACCATGTTGAACCAATCAGGCATATTCCTCCTTGGATGTTGTCAGACTTACTGAGTTCCTCCAACACTTTGTTTTAAGCTCCCCTTGAAGTTATCAATGTCACATTCCTGGGAACACTTTTATCTCTTTCACTTGGACACCGACGTTTGTTACGGCATTTTATTAATTAATAAAAAGGAAATGAAATAATGGAAATATTTATTAACAATCCATGACTGAGAGACAGTGGGCAGTAGAGTGAGAATATCATCATTATGGGCCTAGACCAAAAACATCACCTATCCATGTTCTCCAGAGATGCTGTTGCTGCTTGACCAGTGCTTTGTACCCTTTTATATAAACCAGCATCTGTAGTTCCTTGTGACTACAAGAATATCAAAGTGCTTTGCTGTCCACTAACTAACTGCCACTGTATATACAGTATGTTTATGCTTCTAACACTTAAACTGCTCTCCAGCTGAAGTCAAGGTGGAAAAGAGGCTCCAGGCTTATATGATGAAATAATAATCCTTTTATCATGTGACTTCATAAAATGAGGTAAAATTGTCAATACAAATGTCATACTTTCTAAATATTGACAAAGATCAGTAAATAAAAACAGTTGATTCTTAACCTCTTTGCACATGTTTGTTGCTCCCAAGATGACGCCCACCCAAGGTGACTATTTGCGTGCTAGATTGCAGAAGCAGATCTACAATCACATATTTCCTAGGAGTAAATATCACCAATGACTTCTCCTGGACCAACCATATTGAAGCAATAACCAAGAAAGCACACCAACACCTCTGCCTCCTTAGAAGGCTTTGGAAGTTTGTCACGTCCCCAGCAACTATCACTAACTTCTACAGATGCGCCGTAGAAAGCATTTTATCGGGATGCATCACAGCATGGTTTGAGAACAGCTCCATCCAAGACCTCAAGTAATTGCAGCGAATTGTAGACGTAGCCCAGACCATCACACCAACCATTGACTTCATTTATACATCACGCTGTCTCAGCAAGACCAGCAGCATGATCAAGGATGAGTCGCACTCCCTCTTCTCCCCGCTCCCATCCGGCAAAATGAACACCTCCAGATTCAGGGATAGTTTCTTCCCAACTGTTATCAGGCAACTGAACCATCTTACCGTAACAAGAGAGCAGTCCTGAACTACTATCTACCTCATTGGGGACCCTCGGACTATCTTTGTTCAGACCTTTCTTGCTTTACCTTGCACTAACCATTATTCCCTTGTCATGTATTTGTACACTGCAAATGGCTTGATTGAAATTATGTACAGTATTGTCTTTCTGCTGGCTGGTGAGCACACAGCAAAAGCTTTTCATTGTACCTCGGTACACAAGCCAATAAATTAAATTAAACTAAACAAAACAAAACTCGAGCGAGAATCAGTGAAAATAAACTTCCTGACCTTCAGAATTGCATTCAAACAGGAAGACAATGAAAGCAGTGTGTGCAGGCCACAGTGTTTGCATCAATTCTACTGGCAGCTCCACCACACTGTCCACGTGACATTGCTGCAACATTACACACACGTTCGCATTTACTACAAAGCCAGGCATCTTTAGTGCAAAGTGTGAAATTCAGTCGCAGCTTTGGTCAATAGATTTTGAGGGTTTTACATTCTCAGGTCTAAAGTCCCCATGGACGCTATTATTTAAGAGATTGAGGCAGAAATTAGATGAATGATTCTAGCCTATAATTTAATTTTCGCTCCCGGAAATGAATGGAAAAAAATCCAGTAGATGGTATGATTGAGTGTAATTAAAGAGTTGGGTAATATAGTACTGTTCATACTGCCTGCATAATATTACATGTTTGACAATGTCAGTTCTACTGTTTGGTATTTACTTACCCAATGGTGCATGCCTTGTGTGAAGGTTTTGCCTGTGTGTTTGCATTGATATTATGTGCTGCAGTAACTCCCACTGACATTTTCACATGTGGGGATGAGGGTCTCATCAGAAATAGACACAAAATGCTGGAATAGCTCAGCGGAACAGGCAGCATCCCTGGATAGAAGGAAACTGGATAGTAGTCTCATTCGATTTTGTGTCTGGAAAGCTTGGGAGGTGTTGCGCTCCTTAGATGTTTGCACTAGATTTTTGTACAAGTGACCCCTATGGTACAGGGGACTGTGTTCCTAGAAAATGGGCTGTATTGTGACATTTGCAGCTCCAAGTCACTTCATCTGCAAATGTGTTGAGAAACACAAGTTTATAAAAAAAACCGATGTTTCTTATTTTGCATTGTTCACATAAATTATGCAGGAGCAAATTTTATTCTGTATCTCAGTTTTAATTTCTGGAAGGATGAATTTCCATAACCCAGTTGTATGTAACTCAGGGTTGGGAACTCTGAGCGTGTGAACTCGTGGTCCACAGTACCAATATAAATATTCCTCCATTTTGAGTGGTCATGAGCCCGTGATCCCCTGGAATCAGTGGGAAAGTTACCAAGGTGTCCTTGAGAACATCCTCTGTCCACCTACTAATCACTTACCTTAATATATCTGTGTGTTGCAGGAGTCTGGTATTGGGCATAATATGGCTAGTCCAACAGAGCTGTCTGAGAGTAATTGGAGTCTCTATGCTAGGAAGGACCCTGACATTCCTTTGCAAGTCCTGCAATTGAAATTGGAGGTTTTTGTTGATGACAGTGATAATGACCTCCACTCTCCAGTGTTTTGAGGTGCCTGACGTAAGTCACAGGAGCATAAAGAGAGCTGTGATCACCGCAGCACAATGCACCATGAAGTTTAGACTGGGTTTCTGTCCTGTATTTTTAAACATTCTTTTCCACAGTCCTGTAGCCTGAAGAAAGGTCATGCCCCAAAAAGTCACCTATCTATGTTTTCCACAGATGCTGCCTGACCTACTGAATTACTCCAGCACTTTGTGTCTTTTTTTTCTGGCTTAAAATCTGCTGAAGTCTACTTTGCAATGTTAAAGTTACAGAAAGCAAACCAATTAAGTGTTAATCAAATTTAGAAACAACCTTCTGCTGGTTTATACCAAAGAAAGACACAAAGTGCTGGAATAACTCAGCAGGTCAGGCAACATCGCTGGAGAAAAAGGTTAGGCAATTGCAGAGATTCACAAACTCTGTCGAAGAAAACTCCATGTGCTTCAGTGTGGATTGAAATAACAACTGCAATCTTAACCGTTTTCAAATGTCCGCCAGGTTTATTAAAAATTGAAACATTGGCAACTTTGCCAGGAAGAAAATCTCTACCTCCAGCCATGCATTCTGTCATTGGCTATCTATGGGACAGGATATCTGCATTTTCCAACTCATAGTCAATTTGCCACTTTGACCTCCTGATCGGACTTAAGGGTGCAGTGGACCAGCAATATTGGCCCTCTATTTATGGCTGAGGTGAGTATTGTATACAGAGTGGTACCTAGGCACTGGTCTCCTGACACATTGTCAGTAAGCAATGCATTTAAACCTGCTTCATTGCTAACGCCTAGCTAGGTAAAAAGAATTGTGGCACCATGGATACAAAATCACTTCAGGCAAAGAAAGTGGAAAAGTTCTAAGTGGATGTCTTTCACACTGGAGGTATGTATGTTTACAGTTCCCAGAGGTTGGTGACTGGGCCATTATCCTTTCTGATGCATTAATAAATTGCAGTTATATCTTTCAAAAAAAAAAACTGAAGTAAAAATGTGATGGAAAATAATGACCAGGCCATTGAGTGAATAGCTCAACTAAAGGCTCAATTGATTGGTCTCCTTTCATAGAAACATAGAACATAGTTGCAGGAGTAGGCCATTCGGCCCTTCGAGCCTGCACCGCCATTCGATATGATCATGGCTGATCATCCAACTCACATACCCCCTGATCCCTTTAGCCACAAGGGCCACATCTAACTCCCTCTTAAATATAGCCAATGAACTGGCCTCAACTACCTTCTGTGGCAGAGAATTCCACAGATCCATTGTGTCTGCTATCCAGCCTACCCTCAACTTACTTCATTTGTTCTGCAGTCCTTCAGATGAAGGCTCTAGTACATATACAAGGTACATGTAAAATATGGCGATATTTCTCCATATTTTCCTCCTCTCACAGTCTGGATGAAAACAGAATTGCTCGTATCCCCTCTAATCCTCTACCAGTTACTTTGAATCTATGCCTCCAGATATTAACTTCTTTGTAAATTGACAAGTTGATAAATTAATTAACTGTTCCTTCTTGCTTCATCTTCGTCGGTCCTGAATAATTTTATAAACTTCACGTTCCCCCTCCCTGCTCCCCTTGCAAAGAAACATCCCCAAGCTTATGCAATCTTTTCATCGTTAAAATACATCTTTGTACATCTCCTCTGGATCCTCTCTGTGTAATTGTGTATTTCCTGTAATGTGGCGACCAGTACTCGTGTTGTGATTTATCCAACATTGCATACAGTTCTAGCAAAACTTAGAAGGATATTGCATTTCTCTCCATAGGTATTGCCTGATCCCTTAGGAATTTTTATTTTAAAAATGGCACAAAATGCTGCTGTAGCTCAGCAGTTAGACAGCATCTCTCGAGAATATGGATAAGCAAAGGGTTGTGTATTTTCTTCAGACTAAAGAGGATTCCGATCTGAAACATTGCTTATGAGCTTGAAGTAGGATCCTGAGTCGAAACATCATCTATCCATGTTCTCCAGAGATACTGCTTGACCGCTGAGTTGCTCAAGCATTTTGTGCCATTTTGGGAAATCAGCATGTGCAGTTCCTTGTGTTTGCAAGGGTTTCCATCAATTTTGTTTTATTTTGGCTTTTCATCATCTGCAGTTGGTTGATTTTCTGGCTGAACCGCCTTGCTCTTATAAGTTCAATTGTAAGGCTAATAATGGATAGCATCACTTAGGCACTTAAACCACGTACTGACTATCCTACTGCCTTGAAGGCTCTGTAGACATACACTTTTAAAGATCATCTACACCACTGGACACACTGCTATCTAATATGAACTCCCTTGCCTTGTTGCCCCCCCCCCCCCCCCCCCCCCCCCCCCCCCCCATCTCCATTACCTCCCAGTTTTTGGTTTAAATTCCATCAGCCAATTTATTGTCCAACTGACTGGACCATTTTTATCTTGAACTCAAAAGCTTTGTTTGTAAACACATAACTATTGTTTGCATCATCTGCAAACTTCTTACCATGCCCCTTCCCAAGGTGAATGATGAATGTTGTTCCTTAGCCACTGATCTCTCTGCTCAGATCAAAATGTTAAAACAAATTATCCAATCAGTTCCATTTTGTGCCTTGATTTATAACTGATTTTTGTATATGACTGTGCAAATATCCACAGCATTGGAGGAACTTGTTCAAGAACGGACGTAGAGGTATGACAGAGGCAACATGATGCAGCTATTCACTTCCCGTTAGTGCTTGAGTGGGATTATTTTTTATCATCGAACATTACAGACCACTTTAAAGTACCTCTACATCTGACTGAAAAATTAGATAACTTTCTGTTTGAACTTCTGCAGTCTAGTTTCTATCTTTCTTCATAACAAATGAAGCCCTGACCAAAGTGAAAACTAATTTTCTGTAACTGCAGCCAGGCTGAATTATCTCTGCGTTTCTCCGCCGTGATCTAATTGCTTGCTTGTGATCTGCCACCATCATCTCCCAGGAGGGATCAGTGGAGGAAGGAACCGCAGATGCTGGTTTATACCGAAGGTAGACACCAAGTGCTGGAGTAACTCAGCAGGTCAGGTCAACCTGAAGAAGAGTTCCAACCGAAACATCACCTATTCCTTTTCTCCAGAGATGCTGCCTGATCTGTTGAGTTTCTCCAGTGCTTTGTGTCTTTCTTCTGGATCAGTGAAGGTTTGGCTTTCAGCTGAGAATGGTGTTTAATCAGGTAGTAGTCAGAGGTCTAAAGAAGAGATGACATTGCTCCGCAAGAGGTATTGCCAGCCCTTTCATGAAAATCATTTTATTGTCACATGTACCAGTTAAGGTACAGTAAAATTTGAGTTACCATCCAGCCATACTAAGTGAAAAGCAACAACCCACACAACCACATAAAAGTTACCATAAACATCCACCACAGTGGATTCCACAGTCCTCACTATGATGGAAGGCAATAAAGTTCAATCTTCTTCTTCTTGGTTCTCCTGCGGTCGGGGCAGTCAAACCATTCGCAGTCGGGGCGATCGAAGCCCCTGCAGCCAACAATCGAAGCCCCCATCGGGGTGATCAAAACCTCTTCGTCGGGGCGGTTGAAACTCTCTCTGCGGCATGGAGCTCCCGAATCGACTCTTCTTACCAGAGACAGTGGGCTTCTCAATTATTATTACTGTTGCGATTATCCAAGGTCTGTCTACCTTGTGGACACCAGATATGCTGAGGAAATGTAGCCTGGGACAATCAGCATGGTGAGGCATATTCCAATCACTCAATCCTTGGTGCAAATGATTGAGAAGACTATCAAACAAAATGGAACAATGGACCTGGGAACACAGTTCAGACACCGCAATGGAAAGAGACATTAATCTGAGGTTGCACTTGTTCTCAGAACATACCTGTAACTCACCCTGACAGACTGGGTTGTTTAGGCAAGTTGATCTTCAGAGACAGATGTGTAATTGTTCCTCGGTTAGAAAATAAAAACCTGATCATAGGCATTCACTCTTCATGTCTGGGATTGAATGCTTGCCTCGACAAAGTGAGAGAATGTATCTACAGGGATGGACAGGGAGATAAGGAGGTATCTGCACAAATGTAGGACATGCAAATCTCTAGAAAGGATCTCTAAAAAAACCCCCACCCTTATTAGGTCTCCGACTGACTCTAGACCAATGGTTCCCAACCTTGTTTTGGCCATGCCCCACCTAGTCACCTCTAAAATCCTGATGCCCCCCACCCCATGTGGTGATATATAATTCTTATCATTTAAAAAGTGAACTCCGTTTCAGCTGAAGAAGCTTAAAACGCCAATACCTTGGTTTAAACAAGCTTCAAAAGAACATGGCATCCATGAAAAACAAAAATGAAATAAACAAAAGAGTTAAAGTTCTGAGCAAGAAATTACTACAAAATTGTAAAAAAAAATAAAATTAAAATTTGGACCCAGACCTTCTCAGTCGCGCTCAATTGCCCCCCTTAAAAATCAAATTGCCCCCCTGTGGGGCGTACGCCCCACGTTGGGAACCACTGCTCTAGACCAAAGCCAGATCAGATCTGTTTCACTTGGATGGAAAATTATATTGTGCATGTTGATTACTTTTCCGATTTCTGGGAGATAACATTCTCAGAAAACACCCACACATTGAAAATTGTTCATTGTCTGAAAGGACAGTTATAAAGATATGTATCTCTGGTTTGTTGACCTTGAGCTCACAGCTGTAGGAACATCAGAGATATTCATGCCATTTTCCATAAAATGATAGGGCTGCAGAGAGTGCCGTGAAGTTGGCTAAGCGACTGTCAAAAGAAGGCAACCTCTCAGACGCTTACTTGAAGATAGCAGCTTTCTGATGGGGACAGTGAGCAGACCTGTTTAAAATACCTGTGTAATTTTATCAATTTTTAAATAATCTTATCAATCATTTCATTTTTTTTTAATGCCTCGTAATTATTTTGTAAGTAGGAGCCAAGGCTCCACAAAATGTTTTACAAGGTTAGAATCAGAGTTGTCAGCATGGAAGCAGAACCTCCTGCCGGCCAACTCCACACTTGCATTTTCACCCAATCATCTGCATAAGGGCTACATCCTTCAATACCTTCCCTCAATAAGGTTCTGACTAAACAATGACTCGTCTCTGATTCCACTACCTCCTCTGGCAGTATGTTCCAGATATCAACAGCTCTGTGTAAAAAAAAAAAACTTACCCTTCATATTCCCTTTAAAACTACTTCACATCCTCCCCTCTGCCTTCTTGTTTTTGAAGTCTTTATCACAGGGAAAACATTTCAATATCTACCCTATTTATGCTCTCATAATCTTACATATTTCTATCAGGTCACCCTCTGGGCCATCCTTGTTCTCAGAAAACAAGCCCAGTCCATCCAATCTCCCCCTATAACTAAAGTCCTCCAATCCAGAAACATCCAGCTTTAGAGCATGGAACAACAGAGAAAGGCCCTTCGACACATGATGCCTCTTAGTATTTCCACCATATCAAAGGATGCTTCCACCATCTCCCTTTGCAGCATGTTCCAGGCATTTACCACTTCCTGTGTTACACATAACATGCCTCACAAATCTTCGTTAAACTTCCCCCTCTCACTTTAAACCATTGTCCTCCAGTTCTTTTCATTTCTACCATAGAAAAATACTCTGATAATATACCCTGTATATGCCCTTAAGAGAACAGTTCTTTCCATGTTCTATTCAATCCCTTCAGCCCACAAAATCCATCCTGAACACGATGCCAAGTAAAACAAATCTCATCTGCCTGCACGCAATCCATATTTCTCCATTCCCTATGTATCCATGTGCCTATCTCAAAGCATCTTAAATGCAATATTGTATCTGCCTTCAACACCACCCCTGGAAGAGTGTTGAGGCAGCCACTGCTAATCACCGCATAACAATTCAAGGTGTGTAATATTGGGTGATTTTGCATATTATTAAATGAGCTCTTCTAAAATGTTATTAAAATTGAGAAAACGACATAAGTAAAATAATATAAATTAAAACGTGAGAATTCTGAGTTGTGATAGCTTTATCCATCCTGATGGCTCAGGTTAAACTTAGAGGATGGGTGTAAGAGGAAGTTGCCTATTAAGGATAAGACCATTTACTCAGAAATGTATCCAGGAAGAAACAAAACTTAACTCTTGAACTGAAAGCATCAGATGGAAATATGCACATCATGGCCTTTTATCAATACTTATGACTCGTGCTGCTAAAGGTCATGCATTATAGGGAACTGGTACATGGTAATTGTGGTATCCACCTACTGCATTCCGGCCAGTGGTTTTGAAATGTTCAGTCATTTCATGATTATACAGTCAAATAGAAAGAGTTTTATTGAATTTTAAACAAAAGGAATTTGTTTAAAATAAATGAATAATAATTGTGCTTTCTCTTTGTGTTGTTATCACTTTAAGAAAAACACAGATATGATATTTAGGGATTTTTACCCCAATTTTTTACATTTTCCACTTGTAATTTCTCCATTTGTAATTCTTTCTGATGTTACAATAATTGTTTCTGGGGATTTTTTTGAGCCTATCATTTAATTCCTGTACTCGTGGCAACTTGTTGAACATCCCATAGCTGGAGCATTCTCTCCTAGACTAAGCTTTACACCAGTCATGAGCTCCAAGGTGACCACACATTTAAAAGTAATTCAAGGGTCCAAGGCAAGCTATCAAAATGCAGAGACATATCCAGGGATATGGCCCTTAGATTGTGGGAGGACTCTCATGCAGGTACAGTCAGCTTGCCAGCATTGCCTTTCACCACCTCCTCTACATATCTGCATCAGGTTACTGTGCTTCTGAGTAAATCTTCAGCCGACCCACTCACCCCTTCTGCAGGTGTATCAAATTAACTTCTAATTGACAAACAACATTCTAATTTTATTTTACACTCTTCCAGATTGAACTCACTGATAAATTATAACTGACAAGGATTAAGTAAATCCCCGTTCTGACATTTCTTACTATCAGTTTCTTGTTTACTTATTCTACTTCTGGATCTCAGTTAAAATCTGAAAATATGATTGATAAGCAGGCTCATCATTTATAGATGTTCTTCATCTGTAATATCAGAGATGGAAAGTTTCCATCAAGTTTCCATCTCCTGGCAGTGTGAGTTCTCATAATTTACTGAATTTGTCAATCTGAGCCGATTTTTCACCAGTGGGAGCATCCATCTTTGTTTTACTTATTTTATGCTGATCAGAAATATACAATTGTATTACCTCAAAATATCCTCAGACTCTTGTACTCTGTCCAACATCAGGTACATCATGGAGAAAAGAGTCCATGTATTAATGCAATCAGATTCACAGCTATTCAGTCCTTGATTTCAACATCGCGGGGCCTGGTGTCCGAGTTCGCCAGTGTCAGAGGTCCGGCCAGCGCGGCCTGAGAACTTTGGACATTGCAGTCTTCAGGGAGGAAGCGGCCGCTTCAGTCCAGGCCGCTGAAGAATGTTCACCCGATGCCAATGATCCAGCTTCGCGGCAGAGGTCCTGAGAACATCGAGTTGGCTGAGGAGGCCACATATAGACCCCGACCTCGGGTGGACTATGAGGGGGAGAAATGGATATTTTTAGTGCCTTCCCTCAAAGTGAATTCTGTTGTGGGGGGACGTTTCATGTTGATTTCTATAGTGTACTGTTCTGTGTCTTTTTTCTTTTTTCTCTTTTTTGTTTTGTATGGATATATTGACATTAGATCTGTTCAATTAATTTAATCAATCTCTGTAAAGCACTTTGGTTCAAATACTGGTTTTGTTGAAAAGTGCTATATAAATAAAGATTATTATTATTATTATTATTGAAGCAAAAGTGAGATGACCATGTTAGATCCAAAATTAAATAAAGAGACAAATGTATTCAGCAGAATAATAGTGAATGCACATTTATCTAACAATGATAATGCTATGAGTTAAATGTGCAGATTTACAGAAGCAATATGAAATAATGTAAATCGGTGATGCATTTAGTCAGAGACTAGGCTCAGTTAACAGGGCAAATCTGTTAGGGATCAAATTGCAGAAGTCAGTGAAAGATATTCAAAATAAGTATTCATATCAAGAAATGCCTGTACACCCATGCAATGGCACAGTTGCTTAACTGAAAGTATGTTGCCCAGTACTCTTTTCTGGCATTCGCCTGGGATGGGGTAACTGGTGAGAAACAAGCACAATTGGGTCAACAGGCCAAAGTTCTTGGCGAGAGAAAGAAACAAAGACTGGACCACAAGAAAACTTAAGCAAAAGCCAAAGTACTTGTGTGACTCAGCGGTCAGGCAGCATCTATGAAGGTAATGGATAGACGGACATTTCAGGAAGGGCCCATTCTTCAGACTGATAGGAATAGGGTGGAGAAAGCTGGAGCAGACAGGTGAAACTGGGAATAATCCTGGCTGTCTCTAAATACACAAAATACAAACCAGTAATTTGGCATCCACAGAGATCCAATTTTATAATAGGATCATAGAATTGTACGATTTCAGCAAACCATGTGATTGGCGACCATAATATATTTTTGTACTGTTCCGATTTGCCAGTATTAGGCCCATATCCCTAAAAGCTTTTCCTGTCTAAGATTCTGCCCAAATGACTTTTCAACATAATTATATCAGTCTCTTCAATCATCTCTGGCAGCTTGTTCCATGTAAACATACCCCTCAGATCTCATTTAAATCTTTTCCCTTCTTACTTTAAATCGATGCCTCTAGTTATAGGCTCCCTTACATTGGGAAAAAGATTCTAACTTTTAGGTTTAAGGTGAGAGGCAAAAGATTTATAAGTTCTTGTAACAGTGAACTGCCCCACAGCTTGGTGTGCAGAGGCTGTCAGTAGGGATTGGTGTCAGGCACGCTGGGCTGAGTGGTGTAGCTGCTCAGTATTGTGATGCGGAAGTCAGGACTGCATCCTGATCTGCATGGTGAATGGAGTCTCTGCTAGGGTCAGGAAGCTCCTGCTCCATTTGTTAAGCTTGTTGCCCATGGAGTGGGTGCATCCTGGTGCGTGTGTGTGATTGGGGTTGTGAGGGAGAGTGCAGGAGTTCACACTTGGTTTCCAGCACAGCAGTGACTCTCCATTATCCCTCCCTTATTTAATGTTATTTTCTATGTTTCTATGTTTCTATGTTTATTTAGCACTGATTTCATGAGCAATATGGGGCCAGAAATGGGGTTGGGAACATGAAGCATGTGTGCAGTTGAAATGGGAATACAAGAAACTGCAGATGCTACAATCTTGAGCAAAATATGAAGCACTGGAGGATCTCAGGCAGGATGTATGGAGGGAAAGGACACGGGGCATTTTGGGGGTCAGTGCTTCTTCAGAATTTTGAAGTAGGGGGAGAAAGCTGGAAAGGAGAGAGGAGGGTGGGGTAAAGTCTGGTAAATGATAAAGTGGACACAAGTGAGGGGTGAATTGGCAGGTGGTGGAGTAAGTGACAAAGGGGAAAAGGAGAAGAAAGGGTGCCAATAAAGGTAGAGAAGGTGTCTTCCATTCTGTCATTTGCCATCCCTGAATCAGGCATATTTCCTTGTTATGTATGGACGGAATGGACACTGGCCGTTTTGGGTCAGAGTGCTTCTTCAGAATTTTGAAGTAGGGGGAGAAAGCTGGAAAGGAGAGAGAAAACGGTGGGGTAAAGTCTGGTAAATGATAAAGTGGATACAAGTGAGGGGTGAATTGGCAGGTGGTGGAGTAAGTGACAAAGGGGAAAAGGAGAAGAAAGGGTGCCAGATAAAGGTAGAGAAGGTGTCTTCCATTCTGTCATTTGCCATCCCTGAATCCCATATTTCCTTTTTATGCCTCTTCTTTCCACACCCCTCTTCCTTCCATGAATTCACCCCCCCCACCCTCCAAGAGCTTTACATTTCACTCTTTCTCTTCTCCCCTATCTGACACCTTGTGTCTCCATTTCACATCTAACTTTATTTACTTGCTTCACCCACATGCCAATCAACCCATCTCCACGTATCACTTTCCAGGCTTTGCCTCACTCTCATTGCCAGCTTTGCCTCTCCTACTTCTTCAGTCTGCAGCAGGGTCCTGACCCGTAATGTAATCCGTCCATTCGCTCCACAGATGTGGCCTGACCCTCTGAGTGAGCACTTAGTGTTTTTGTGCTGTTGATGCTGGGTTGGGAATGTTGGCAGGCTGTGCCGTCAGATCCAGAGACTGGGACTTGAAAAAACCTCCATCTTAAAACAAAAACCTGGTTGGCATCCCGAAGGGAGACAAATTGATCATCCTGAGTGACTTCAGTCCCAGAGTAGGACGAGATGCAATTCTCAAAAGGTGCATGCTTGGCAATGGGTTAATCTTCCTGACAAAATGTTTCGAGCGTAGGCTGGTCAGAATGAATCCTTGTTTTATCAGAGAGATAAACAGAGGACTATGTCGAGACACCCAGCAAGAGACCTCAAAGATGGCTGCATCATTCACACTATGACCAACACAGCTCATGGCTAGATTGGCCACCACCTCTCCATTATCCCCATTCATCCCGATCCCATTCATCAACAGAGATAGGTACCTCAAGTCACTGGAAAGATACCTCCAACTCTGTCTCTGCAAAATCCTCCAAATTCACTGGACGGATAAATGAAATCAGTGTCCTTTCACAGACCAATATTTGTACAATTAATGCTCTATTAACACAGTTAATTCTGTTGGAATGGTCGTCCTGAGAGCTCGATACCAGACTACTAGAACAGGCAGTCTCTCCTGAGCTCAGTCATGGGTAGATGTAAAGTGGACAGAAGAAAAGATTCAAGGATGTCTTCAAAGCTTCATCATAGAAATGCAACAACCTCTACTGAGGAATCTCCACCCCTTGGAAGTCAAAGACACCACAAAAGTAAAAGAGAAGCTCATAACATTGCAAGGATTAGTGGGAAGCTAGAGGATGGGGGAGCTGTTAAAATCCCACCAAAAAGCAACTAAAAAGCCAATAAGAGGAGAAATGATGAAATATGAAGGTGGCCAATAATATAAAAGAAGATTTCAAAAGTTTCTTCAGATATAAATAAAGAATAAAAGAGAGGCAAGAGTGGACATTGGAATGCTGGAAAATGACATTGAAGAAGTAGTAATGGGGAATAAAGAAGTGGCAGACAAATTGAATACATTTTTTGGTGTCAATCTTCACGCCGAAGGCACCAGCAAAGAGAATCAGGGAGCATAAGTTAGTGGAGTTGCTAATAATAAAGAGAAGGTGCTTGGGAAGCTGAAAGGTCTGAAGGCAGATAGGTTACCTGGACCAGATGGACTACACCCCAGGGTTCTGCAAGAAGTAGCTTTAGAGATTGTGGAGGCATTAGTAATGATCTTTCAAGAATCACTAGAGTCAGGAGTGGTTCCAGAGGACTGGAAAATTGCAAATATTACTCCGCTGTGCAAGAAGGGAGCGAGGCAAAATAGGGGAAACTATACCCTAACTTCAATTGTTGGTATGATTTTAGAGTCCATTATTAAGGATGTTTTCGAGTACTTCGAAACTCATGCTAAAATAGGCAGAAGTCAGCATGATTTTTTGAAGGAGAGATCTCTCCTGGCAAAACTGTTGGAATTCTTTGAGGAAGTAAATAGCAGGATAGACAAAGAAGCGCCAGTGGATGTTGTTTACTTGGATTTTCAGAAGGCCTTTGGTAAGGCGCTGCATGTGAGGCTGCTAAGCAAGATGAGAGCCCATGGTGTGCAGGGGAAGATACTAGCATGGATAGAAGGTTGGCAGAATGGCAGAAGGCAAAGAGTGGGACTAAAGAGGGGGTTCTCTGGTTAGCTGCTGGTGACTAGTGGTGTTGGGGTTGATGTTGAGTCCGCTACTTTTCACATTGTATATTAATGATTTGGATGAGGGAATTGATTGCTTCATGGCCAGATTTGTGGATGATATAACCATATAACCATATAACAATTACAGCACGGAAACAGGCCATCTCGACCCTTCTAGTCCGTGCCGAACACATAATCTCCCCTAGTCCCATATACCTGCGCTCAGACCATAACCCTCCATTCCCTTCCCATCCATATAACTATCCAGGGCAAAGATAGATGGAGGAGCTCGGTGTGTAGAGGAAGCAGGGAGTTTGCAGAAGGACTTGGACAAGTTGGGACAGTGGGCAAAGAAGTGGCAGATAGAATACAGCACAGCAACGTGTTCAGTCATGCACTTTGGTAGTAACAATAAAGACTTAGACTATTTTCCACTCGTGGGAGAGTTTAGGACTAGAGGGCACAGCTTGAGAATTAAAGGGCGCACTTTTAGAAAGGAGATGAGTAGGAATTTCTTTGGGCAGAGGGTAAATCTCCTTCACCCAAGGTCTTGGGAAAATGTTAAAGCGGAGATTGACAGGTGTTTGATTGGCTTCCATATTGGCTTAATCAGTCAGATTCGAACATCAAGCCAGAGCCATGTAGATCGACCTTAATCCCGAGGGATTACCTACAAAGAAGAATCAGGTAGAATTAAATGGTTCCAATTTCCAATCTGGAGCACATGTTTCTATGACTGAAAGGGAACTTTATAATTTCTCAGTTTACAATATAAAGTGAAGGAGTATGGCATTGTAATATGTTGCTATGACAAAATAAAGCATGTAATTAGCATATAAAACAATGGATTTAATTGCATTGATTTCACAGCCCATCTGGGTCACTCTGTTGTATTCCTTTTTTTTAATCTTTATTTAACATTTCCTTTAAAAGAAAGGGCTCTTCAAATGCATCTTTGTATACATCTGCAAATAATTTCACAGATTCTCATGATTCTTTTTTTGGTTATAAGTATTGTATAAATAGATGGTTTGTCTAAAAATGGATGATCTAGGAAAGGGGTGATGCACGCTCTTCAGATTGAAAAGTTCTGAGTGATTTGTTCAAGTGTTTGACGGGCAGCTCTTTCACATCTTAGCAGACAATTGTTGAAATGTTCCTCGGTCACTGTCAGTTCTGGATAGATTTGTCAGGCTATCAATTTTAAATCAAAGAGTTTGTCTGCAGCCTTCAATGATAAGAAGACAGGATGGATTACTTCTGGAAATGCTAATAAAAAGAAGAAAAAGTGGGACATTTTTCCTTGCATTGCAACTTAAAAGATTCATCAACAATTTATTATTTTTCCATGAGCAAACAACCTTAATAACCTTAGTAAAATATACTGTTATTCATTTGCACTGAGGTTGGAGTTATTGAATCATAGAGTTATGCAGCATTGATACAGGTCATGCAGTCCACAACATCCCTGCTCACCCTTGCATGTTAATCATAGCTTACATCACATGGCCCATAGCCTTCTGTGTGGAGGCCATTCAAATGTTCCACTGGGCAATTTTTAAATGCTCTCAGCAAGTCTGCTTCCACCACTCTCTCCGGCAGTGCATTCCAGATACTCAACACTCTTTGTGTGAAAAGATCCCCCGAGAATCCTTCTGGACTTTTTACCCTTTACGCTAAGTCTGTGCCCTCCGTTTTTATTCACCTTAGACAAGTAGAAAACGTCCTGCAGTTCTATTCTCTTTACATTCCTCATTATTTTAAATATCTTAATCATGTTTCTTCATAGCCTCCTCTGTCCCAGGTAAAAGAGACCTAACCTCTCTAAGCACTCCGCATAATGTCACTAGATAGGAACTTGCTAAAGTTGGTTGGAGTAGGATGTTTGTAGGCAAAGGGATGTCTGGAAAGTGGGATACATTTAAAAGGGTGATGATGTGAGTTCAAAGCATGTATGTCCCTGTTAGAGTGAAGGGCAGGGTAGATGGGAGTAAGGAACCTTAGATTATGAGATAAATTGAAGCTCTGCTCAGGAAATGAAGGAAGCAAGGTATAGGCAATTGAAGTCCAGCAAAGACATGGGACACTGAGCTCCTTAAAGTGCAGATGGACTGTGTTTCAATTCCCAATATTTACTGTTAATGAGTATGGCATTATTTACACAGGGAATTTAACATTTTACGATTATCTTTCAAGTAAATAAATAAAGTAAATGGTTTGTACAGTTTTACTGGTCTTTAATCTCATTCAAAGCATTTCTCTATATTAAATTTTATATAACTTTTATGTTTCAACAGCAGCTAAAATTCTCATCGCCTGAACAGTGGGATGAAACTATTTCAAAATAATTTGGTATTAACCTGCATGACGAGCTGCAATACGCAAGGCTTGGAACCATCACAGAATGATCGCTGACTAAACTTTCTTTCCGAAGAAGGATGAGGTGCATTTATCTTGTAAGTGAAAAGAGTGCACCTTGATGATGCCACTGTTTCAAAACTCTGTCATAAAGATTTAATGGGACACATAGTTGTAACATGATTCGTTTTTGTACTTAAAGTCACCTGTAAGTCATGCCAATAATGACATTTAATCACATTGAGAAATTACTGACCTCGACAGATCCCATTAACTGTTATATTGAACTGAGTTTTTTAGTGTTACTTTTGGCACAGATTAATGGTAGCTTCATACCATTCATCAAATGAGCCTCAAAAAATCTTGGCAATAGCTTGAAATAATTGGTTTCGTTCCAGTTTTGAAATGACTTGCCGGAAGACAATGATTCATTCCTAAACTTGGAAATGATATCAAATGATAAATTCCTATTAATATCAAATATCAAATTCAGTATTTCTTTCTATGCCCAAGGCCCTAACTTTCTATAAATAAGTACCATCTCACAACAGAAATGGAGCTCCATTAACACCAGACAGCTTTAAATGTCAAGTGACGAGAGTGGTATTTTTGAACAGTTATGATGTCAGGGTTTAATAAACTTTATTTTGCATGTTTCCTACACTTTACCGCTTGCACTTTTATGCATTAAATAATATTTGCAACATCATTTCGTTACAGCAAGCATGTGTATCTGAATGCTACTTAAATGAGGAAAGGGAAAGTATATATCTTTTAATTAGAATTCAGTCAGAAAAAGAATCTTGCACGGTTCTTTTGACGCCACTACTCTTCTCAATTCTGACCAAATATTACTTCCAATATATTAACATATGGTACATTGCTGCTGGGAACAACATGCCATTTAAAGTGGTGGAAAATGGTTCAGATAACATGAGAGTGGCCCCTCTCATATAAGGATGTGAAAATATTGAAGTTCTTGCCTAGATAGTGATCTTCCAGCCTTGCTAACATTTTTAGGTTTTAGGAAAAGTGCAATGGTTGTCTGTGATCTGACAATGGATTATTTTACTTGGGGAACTGATCTACTCATATAATAGATATGAAATTATGCAACATAAGTTACATAAGTTCCCAGTTGGAGTTTCCATATTATTGACATCTTCCAAATCTCCACTGGAGTCTAAACATTATTCATTGGGAGAATCTCCACAAGAGTATAAAGCATAAGGTGCTTGGGGATGGTAAGGAGATCAGAGAGAGAAATTGCACTAATTCTGTAGTTATTAGTGAATTTTCACTGGTGATGGACAAAATGACTGCCTGAGATTTAAAGCTCTGATTCTGTCTTACAAGTTGTCCATGCTTCCCCTTACTCTTTAAAGACACTTTGGAGTGATGAAATGTATTATAACATTCTCTTTTTTTTCCTGAAATAGACTCATTGCCCATCAAGAGGTAACATGAGACTTGAGCAAGCTCGCCCACATTGTCTACCTGAATCTGAACGATGAGGACTGTTGGCGCATAGCTCTCAACTGCCTGGCATTGGCTTTTGCAAATTGCCCAGGGTAGTAGGAGGATCAGGTTGTGTGGAAGTTAAAGGGGATGGTGGAGAGAAGATGAGGGAGTAATGTAGGTTGGTGCTTAATGGTTGACTCAGCTTAACTGGATTCAATATATTGTCATTGCACTTTTCAGTGCAACAAAATGGTTTAGCCTGCAGTCATAACATAGAATAAATAACAAACACTCAACACAGTTTAAAGTCCCAAAGTCATTGTCTCTTCCCTCCTTGCTCTCCCTCTGCGCTGAGGCGGTCCAAGCCTCCGATGTTGTGACCCCGCCGGGTGACGGTAAGTAAGTCCCGCGGCTGAGCTCCCGACGATGTCGTCCAATGGCCCGCGGCTGAGCCTCCGAGGCTCCAAAGTCGGGTCGGAAGTTTGGTCGCAACACAACCACAGCCCCAAAGTCGGCCAGCCTCGCGTTGGTAAGTCCTGGCTCTGCCTCTGCAGCCTCGAGGTCGGTCACAGTTGGAGGCCGCCAGCTCCGCGATAAGCTTCAGCGCAGACGGACACGGAGACGGGATGCGTCAAGAAAGGTCGCATGCCCCCCGAAGGAAGAGTCAAAAAAACATGTTACCCCCCCCCCCCCCCCCCCCCCCCCCCCCCACACATATACAACTAAATAAACCAAAATAAACTGTAAAAACGGGACAAGAGAAAACAAAAAACAGAAAAGACAAACGGACTGCAGGCGAGCCGCAGCTGTAAGGCAGCGCCACCACGGATCTGTAAATCACACTAGTTTCAAAGGCAAATAGGGACAAGAATAAATGCTGGCCTTGCTTGCAGTATCTTCATTCCATAAAATCAATCCATTAAAACTAAATGCTGAGTCTTTTGTCTTTAAATTAACTACAGAAAAGATGTGCTTTTTGCCAGAATGCAACAAACCCAGAAAGAGGAGGGTGGGGGGAATTCTGGATACATTTTAGGGAATAAGGCTGGACAGATGGAAGCAGTATCAGTGCTCTTTCATTGTAGTGGTTATAGTTCAGCTGGAGTTATGAACAATATAAATTGTGAGGGATAGTTTTAAATTGGGGTAATGCCAAGTTAAATTGACTGAAAGCAAATGTGGACAGGAATTAGCTACCTGATGGTAAATTAAGCTCAGAGCAATGGGAAGCATTGAATGGATTTGAGATGGACATCTTTAACATTGAAAAGAGTGTTATGGTCCAATAGATAGGTCCTTGATGATGCGTTGCAGGCATAAAATAAATCTCGTTAGATACCAGGAACTTTCTACTGAAGGAAAGCCCGGACAGAAAGATGTAGTGGTGAAATAAAGAGAAAATTCCAAAATTAAGATAGCAAAGAGCAGTGTGAAATTACTACCATGTAAAATTTAAAAAATCCAAAGATGTTTTGCTTATTGCATGTATGGCAAGAGCTTATCAAAGGGAAGAATAGGGGTCAGTTGGACCAATAAAATAGCCCCATGCATATAGGCAGATATAATTCTAAATGAATACATTGCAGTTGTCTTTACAAAACAGGCAGTTGATGTTGTCATTGTATCTAAGTAGGAAGATGTGTGAAATATTCATTGGGATAAGAGGAAACTTGAGCAGTTTAGGGTCTTTGAAAATGGATGGATTGCAAGGTTAGATTAACTCTAAGCTATTAAAGGAAGCTGGGGAGAAAATTGCAGTGGCTCTGACTATCATTTTCAATCAGCTTGGCTGCCACACCATTTCTAATATTGTTCAATTGCATAAAAATGGATAAACTGAGTAATGACAGATCAGCTAGTTTACCTTCACAATGGGCAAATTATTGTAATAAACCTCAAGGAGCAATTTAAACTTGATTTTGAAAGGCACTGATTAATCAAGGACTTTCAGCATCGAAATGTTAAGGGATGTTCATGTATGTTTGAATATTTTGAGAACTAAGAGGTTATGTTCGTAGGCCCTTGAACACTATACAACTAAGGTCTTCTATGGATTGTGTCCTTGGTCGCACTATGGATTTCACTTTTTTTTGCTCTATCACGGTTACCCCTTATTATGGTTATACATTTATTATTTTCTTGATTATGGTACATTTTCTATCTGTTATTGCATTTGCGGGCCTGTTAAGTTGTAGCGTGCAAGAATTTAATTGTTCCGTTGTCAGTACATATGACAATCAAACACTCTGGAGGAACAGCTCCTCAAATTCCGCTTGCGTATCATACAACGCAACAGAATGAAGGTTGAATTCTCCAGTGTTAGGTAACTTCTAATTAACCCCTCCCCCCTATTTTCTCCCCCCCCCCCCCCCCCCTTCTCCCCCCCCCCACTCCCCCCTCCTCCTTATCTTCCCCTACCCCTTCCTTCCCCTGGCACCCACCTGGACTCCCACCTATTTCTCTCCTCCACCTCACCCCCATTACTTTCCTCCCCCTGGCTTCACAATCCTCAACTCTTCAAACCTGTCACTGTCATTGATCTTATCTATGGCCTGTCAAAAACTCTCCCTTCTCCGTGTCAATCTATACTTACAATGCATTGTCCTTCCACTCACCTTTTCTAGATGTCTTCTGCCCCCCGATAATCAGTCTGATGCTGCATGACCTGCTGAGTTACTTTCTGTCCTTTTGTTGATTAACCAGCATAGAGTCATGGAGTCATAGAGTAATACAGTGTGGAAACAGGCCCTTTGGCCCAACTTGCCCACATCAGACAACATGACCCAGCTACACTAGTCCCACCTGCCTACGCTCGGTCCATAGCCCTCCAAACCCTGTCCAACTGCAGTTCTTTGTTTCTACTTATAATTCATGACTCTTGACTCTAAATGTGAGAGATTGAAGAGAGAGGATTTTAAAATTGCCCAGCGGAAGGCAGCAGTGAGTAATGAATGCTTCTTTGAGCAGAGTCACCAGGACATTGCCTAGATTGTAGAACTTCAATTATGGGGAGAGATTGATTCGGCAGGGTTTGTTTTATTTGGAGCAAAGGAGCCTGAGAGGTGACTTAATAGAGGTGTATAAAATTATAAGAGGCAAAGATAGAGGAGATAGTCAGAATCTTTTTCCTACAGTAGAGCTATCAAAAACAAAACGGCAAAGGCTTAAGGTGAGATGGATGAGTTTTAATGAGGATCTGAGGGGAAAATATCCATAGTCATCGAGCTGTACTGCAGAGAAATCATCAACTCAACACCTCCATGATGCCTATACCAATCTAATTTGCCTACCCTGGGCCATTATCCCTCTGATTCTTTCCGATCTGAGTACCTGTTCAAATGCCTTTCAAATTCTCATTTTTATCGGCCTCTAATACCTCCTCTGGCAGCTTGTTCCATAAACTCACCACCGTACAAAAAAATCTATCTCTCGGATCTCCTTTAAATTTCTCTGAATCAGAATCAGAATCACACTTTATTCGCCAAGTATGTTTTGCAACATATGAGGAATTTCATTGGCTAGGTCAGTCATACAATTAAAAATAACAGATCACTCAAAAACATATTTTAACATGAACATCCACCACAGTGACTCCTACACATTCCTCACTGTGATGGAAGGTGAAATAAAGTTCAAGTCTCTTCCTTTTGTTCCTTCCTCGGTCGGGGGCCTCGAGCCCTCGGTTGACGGGACGATCTTGACTCCCGTAGCCGGCGGCGTTCAGGCTGTCCGTGTCGAGACGATCCAGCTCCCGCATCGGAGGGATGTCAGCACCCCCGCACCGGGTGATCGAATCTCGTGTTGGAGCTCCCGACTAGCCTCACCCGAGACTGCGAGCCCTTGTTGGTAAGTCCACATTGGTAAGTCTCTCATCTCACTTTAAACCTGTGCCCTCTAGCTCTAGGCTTCCCAACACTGGGATCATTACACTGACTATCTACTGCATGTACACATCATAATTTATAAACTTCTATAGGGTGAGCCTCCTCCACTGCAGTAAGGACAAACGCAGCCTATCCAATGTCTTCTTGAACGTGAAGCCTTCCATCCCCAGATTAATCCTGCAATTTCTCTATTGCTACCACAACCTTCCTGTGGTTTGACAACCAGAACTATGCTCAATACTCCAAATGCGGTCAAACCAATCATTTGTACAATTGCAATACAATGTCACAACTCTTATACTCAATAACAGACTATGACGACTAGCATACCAAAGGCCTTCTCGATAACCCTATCTACCTGTATCATCACTTTTAGGGAACTTTAAACTTGCACTCCAAAGTCTTGCAATTCATCATCACTATAGTCCTTTCTATTTACTGTTTATGTCATGCCAGTATTTGACGTTCTACAATAAATTACTTCACAAGTCAAGATTAAATTTGATCTGTCACTGCTCCGCCAACTCCTCTAGCTTGCCTATGCCCCTTATATCTTTAAACAACTTTCTTCACTATCTATGATTCCACCGATTTTCATGCTATCAACGGCACTGGTAATCAGACCATAGATATTCTCATCCAAGTTGTATAAACAACAAAGATCATGATTAATGGTCATGGTAATTAACAGTCTACATTGGATCCAGTTTCCAATGCACCATGGATCCTTTTTGTCTCAACTGACTGGATAATGTTACTGTGCAGGCCCTTGTCAAAAGCTCTGGGAAGTTCTATATTTACCATATTTACCTCAGTTCACCAGCTCATAAAACATAAGAGCAGAATTAGGCCATTCAGCCAATCAACCTACTTTGCCATTCAATCATGGCTGATCTATCTTTCCCTCTGAACCCCCTCTTGCCTGCTACTCATAACTTTTGACACCCTTACCAATCAACAACCTATCAATCTTTAAAAAATACCTGAACTTAGCTCTCACAGCTGTCTGAGGCAAATAATTCTACAGATTCACCGTCCTCTGGCTAAAGAAATTCCTCTTCATGGCCTTTCAAAAGGTATGACCTTTTAGTCTGACGCTGCTCAGGTGCTAGACTCTCCAACTCCCAGAGGAACATCTTCTCCACACCTACTCTATCACTGCCTTTCATTATTCAGTAAGTTTCAATGAGTTTCACTCATCCTTTTTAAACTCCATTTGGTTCATAGGTCATTGGAGCAGAAGTAGGCCATTCAGCCCATCAAGTCTACGCCACCATTCAATCATGCCTGGTCTATCTTTCATTCTCAACCCCATTCCCCTGCCTCTCCATAAACCTTGACACCCTTACCGATCAAGTATCTGTCAATTTCCACCATAAAAATACCCAATGGCTTCAAAGCCATCTGTGGCAATGAATTTCACACTCACCACCCTCTGAATAAAGAAATTCCTCATCAATTCCTTTCTAAATGTACGTCCTATTATTCTGAGGGTATGCCCTCTGGTTCTAGATTCTCCCACTAGTGAAAACATCCTCTCCATATCCACTCTATCCAGGCCTTTCACTTTTCAGTAAGTTTTAATGAGGTCTCTCCACATCCTTCTTTACTCCAGCGAGTACAGGCCTAGTGCTGTCAAAAGCTCATCATATGTTAACCTAATCATTCCCAGGATCATTCTCATAAACCTCCTCTGGACCTACTCCAATGCTGTCAAATCCCTCCTTAGATAGGGATCCAAAACTGCTCACAGTACTTCAAAAGTGGTCTGACCAGTGTCTCAGAGTTACATCTCTGCTTTTGTACTCTAGTCCTCTCTAAATAAATGTTAGCATTGTGTTTGTCTTCCTTACTACAGATTCAACCTGCAAATTAACCTTTAAGAATCCTGCACCAGAACTTCCAAGTCCTTTTGCACAATCCTCTCCCTATTTAGAAAATAGGCAATCCCGTTATTCCTGCTACCAAAGTGCATGACTGCACAGTTCCTCACTTCTTTGCCCACTCCCGCAACCTATCCCTGAGCAGATTCCCTGCTTCCTCTACATTAACTGCCCCTCCAACTATCTTTCTATCATCTGCAAACCTGGCCACAAAGCTATCAATTTCATCATCCAAATCATTAATATACAATGTGAAAAGTAGCAGATTCAACAGCAACCGTTGTGGAATATCACTAGTCACTGGCAGCCAACCGTAAAAAGCTGCCTTTATTCCCATTCTGCCTTCTGCCATTCAGCCAATCTTTCAATACTAGTATCTTCCCTCTGATACCATGGGTTCTCACCTTGTTTACATGTGGCACCTTATCGAAGGCCTTCTGAAAATCCAACCACTGACTCTCCTTTGTTAATCCTGCTATTTACTTCCTCAAAGAATTCCAACAGATTTGTCAGACAAGATCTCCCCTTTGCAAAACCATGATGACCATCCTATTTTACCATGTGCTTCTAAGTACTAGGAAACATTTCCCTCAATAATGGAATCTAAACCTTACAAACAACCAAAGTCAGGCTAACTGACCTATAGTTTCCTCTTTTTTGCCTCACTCCCTTCTTGAACAGTGCAGTAGTATTTGTAATTTTCCATTTGTGTGGGACCACTCCTGACATTAGTGAATCCAGAAAGATCACTAGCATGTCTACTATTTTATTTTTATCAAGTTTTTTAAGTACCTCCTCAAAAAACGGTCAGATTTGTGAGACAGGATTTCCTCTGCACAAAGCCGTTCTGACCATCCCAAATCAGTTCTTGCCATTCCAAGTGAACACAAATCATGATGCTAATAATTTTTCTAATAATTTGCCATTTACTAATGTAAGGCTCACTGCCATGTAGATTCCTGTACCATAGAAACATAGAAATTAGGTGCAGGAGTAGGCCATTTGGTCCTTCGAGCCTGCACCGCCATTCAATATGATCATGGCTGATCATCCAACTCAGTATCCCGTACCTGCCTTCTCTCCATACCCCCTGATCCCCTTAGCCACAAGGGCCACATCTATCTCCCTCTTAAATATAGCCAATGAACTGGCCTCAACTACCCTCTGTGGCAGAGAGTTCCAGAGCTTCACCACTCTCTGTGTGGAAAAAAGTTCTCCTCTAATCATCTCGGTTTTTAAAGAAGGATTTGTTCAATTGTTCAGTAATTTGTAATAGAACAGAGTTCCATTGGAAAACTGGAGTTTTAATCCACCTCAATTCAATCTCTTTGGCTTAG
The DNA here is from genome assembly GCF_028641065.1 of Leucoraja erinaceus. NCBI lineage: Eukaryota > Metazoa > Chordata > Chondrichthyes > Rajiformes > Rajidae > Leucoraja > Leucoraja erinaceus. Next base: position 36,273,336 of record NC_073388.1, read on the forward strand.
CTGAGGAACAGAAATGTTCAACATGCATGTTTTCCAGCATTTGGTCTTCTAGGTTTTAAAGACATTGACGTTTCAAATCTTTTTTTGTTTGCCTTCTTTCTCATCCTTAAGCTGTGACCAAATGGTGTGTGGAGATTTGTCCGCCCTGGACTTCCCTAACATCGGGCACGCCAACAATCTTCCTGCATCTAGCCTGTCTTTTTCACCAACCCTTAAGAATTTTGTAAGTTTCTATAAGATCCCTCTCAATCTCCTAAAGTCTATCCAGTCTTTCTTCAGAAGGCAGTCCTGACATCCCAGGAATCAGTCTGGTGAGTTCACCATGAATTCACCATTCACCATGAGTTATTTTGGCTGACGAGGACTTATATATATATTATATAAGAATTATATATTTTATTTCTTTTGGGTGAAAATCTTTTTATAAGTGTTTTGTTGAATGGAAATTCTGTAATAATATTTAAGCCCCTAAATGGTCAACTACCTTGTCCACACTCCAGGGAATTAATTTATCTTACAATTTGTAATTGTGTCTTTTGCCACAACTATGTTAGTGTTAAGAAAATATAAAATACCCCTCATACAGATTGATGAACGGATAAGACAGGAATTGTAAATATCAGTAAACATTTGCGAACTCTTCCTGTTTAAGATATGACAACAAGAGATTTAGAGCCTTCATCATTTCCCATGAAGATTCTGACGTCTGATCTTGTCACCAACATTAATTACAGAACGGAATGGTGCTAAAGCAAACGACAAAGGGTGACATGAAAAAGGAGGCATTGGAAGGAGATCGATTGGCCCCGGAGAGTTATAAACAGGGGCTGGAGGGTCTGAGAGTGAGCAGACCTCAAAGGCATCATGTACACTTGGACGTTCATCTGTGCTGTGGCTATTCTGTCAGCAGCTAGTCCATTCAAAGCTCTTCCTGTCCCTCCTGAGAGCTCCAGGGCACAAGAAGGTAAGCAAAGCAACAGCAGAAGGTAACTTTAATATTACTGAAGTTTTGTATAGATTAATCGGTGATTTGGCCAAGTCCTCCCACATTCAGGGCATCAGGATACAACAGAGATGAGAGCTTCATTTGTTTTCAGTAAATTAAATGGGAGTCTTGCTTATGGAAGTGTCAAGAGAACACTAAACTTGTTTTCTCTCTTTCTCATTTTTGATGAAGATTCTTCAACCTTCTTTCTTTTACATATGCTGCCTGATCTGTTGAGTGCTTCTGGTTTTATTTATATTAATGTTTGCAAGCACAACACCACGTCTGAGATTATAAATTATGCCAGCTCCATTTAAGTAACTGTTAAGTCATCTCAAGATGAAAAAGAGCTGACACTTGTACTGGACATTGGAGATTGGAGCCATTATGTCCATCTTGTCTTGCCAGAATGAACTGTTCAGAGTTGTCTCATAAACACACAATTTGTTGCTTTTTCAGAAGAATTATTCCTAATATTTGCAGGAATTCTTAATTCCTTCCATCTCAGAACTGACTAAACAATTTTATTATTGGGACATTGACAATGCAGAAATTTCAAGGGAAGTTAACGTAAATAAGCAAATATTTATTTAAATTCATTATTTTTGCAGTGGAAATAATGCAATTTCCAATTGAATTCTAATGTTGAAATTGCAAGCTCACCTGGAAGATTGCTGTTTCATCCAAAATGTTTGACCGTTTTGCACAGAATGATATTTAGAAACACCTATCCATTGTTGTTCATTGTTTTTCTTTCTCATTCAGCTGTTGGTTTTTATTCCTTAGAAAGTTGAAGTCACAAAACAGAATATCTAAATTCAACATGCATGCTGTAAAGAACTGAGATGGCATCGACACATTGGCTGCCTATTGAAACATTCTAAATATGTTTTTGTTTGATTTTCATTGCAATAATCTTTGATTTTAACAGTTTAGGCGTATGACTGGTTCTTGCTTTTTACCATAAATGCATAATTGGGTAATGAAAACCAAGACAACTGTTTGGCAGGAGAAATTTATGCTTTGATCCTTGGGACTTTGCACTAGTTTAAGATTATATTTTCCTTTTAAGAACTGCTGAGAAAATAAAGCAGATTCCTCTTTATATTTGTTAAAACATTTAAATAAAACTGATACATCATCTGTAATAATACAGCAATGGCTAACTTCTGTTAAATTAGAGGACATGATATTGAGCGGAGGGACTGCTACACAATCTTTCAGATTAGGTATTAATTAGAAATTAATGACCTCTTAGCAAGAAAAGAAGAACCAGCTTTCCTCGAATAACTTTAACAAAACTGATCATCTTGTCATTGATCATGTGGGAGCTATCTATTCAAAAAACAACTGCAGTAATTACACCTGGCTTTGAAAATAATAGGAAATCTCTCTTAAGCAATTCACTTCTGTTGAAGAGTTATCTGTGGCTAAATTTTAAATGTCCATTGGCGATGTTTGTGTCACCTCAGTGTCTTATGGCACAGACAAACCCCAGTCTGCCACTGGAGGTGGTTATCAGTTGATCATAAAGGAGCAGGTGAGCAAGGTCAGTGTGGAACCTGCTCAATGGAAATGTTGGTTACACCCCCAGAATGGAGTTGACTGCTGTTGAGGCCTATTTTATTCTCCCTACATTCCAGTCAACTTCTCCACAATCTACCACCTACCTATACACGAGGGGCCATTTATAATGACCGATCAATTAACCTACCAACCAACAAGCCTTTAGGATATGGGAGGAAACCAGGGGAAACTGCAACCCTGGTGGAGTGAGATTTAAAAATGCTAGTGTCTACTCCAGCCTTTATTAGGACTTGTTTTAGCCATCTAGAGATGGTCTGGACTGTCACTGTTTTGAGTGGTTGTTTGTAGCTGATTAAAAGTGACAATTCTTTCCCTCTGATGACCTTAGTATACTCCATATATAATAGTAAGTGTGTTACAATACAGAGACGATTATCTGTCGGGTAGGCCCTGAATTCTGTTTTTAGGCCTGCTGACCCCTGTCTGTTTTGTTTGACTAATTCATTGATGTGAAAAGTTAAATTTCCAGATGAAGTAATCATGTTGTCCAACCTTTGTTTCTGTAGTGACTGGACCCTTTGTGCCGTAACCAAGGCCATCAGCAAGACTGTTTTCATAGTCAGTTTCTGTAGGGACAGAGCTGTAGCTGGAGACCAGTTTCTTAACATGGTCAGTACAATGCTCACATCCCATATTTGGGAGTACCTGGTTCATGGGGGATTAACATTAAAAATGCCCCTCATGAGTTTGGTTACCAGGGTGTGTCCCAACAGAATGCCGCTCTGTTCCTTGCCACAGGTATGTTGACAGAGCACTTCTGGCGCAGTTGATGGCACAATGACTGAGCCTCTCATCGTAATGGAGACTTGCCAGAAATTCCAGAACAGACGGGATGTTCATAGATCTGTGGGTAATGTTTATTGTTGTGACAGTACTTCCCATTTCTTGATGACACCAAGTCCTGTTTTTTTTGGTAGACAGTCTGTTTGCCGCTGAAATAATATCCACTGTTCGGTCTGTCAGTCCCAGGTGTAGTTGAGGTGCTTTCAAACTCTACAAATTAATAGGATTATATAATTATGACATGGGTAACTTCCCCTTGTTGCGGGATGAACCAGTAAATTAGGTCTATGATGGATGGTGATGCATGGTTCTAATACCATGTCGAGTATCACCGGGACCCATGGTTGAGTAGGCCAATCGGGTACTATCAAAATACCAGACGAGGAGTCTTGCTGTATATTCCTAAATACCCGACTGATGAGGCAGAAAGGAGGGAATGCATAAATAAACAATCCCCCAATGCAGCGAAAATGCATCTGTTGCCACTGCCCCAGGTTCTGGTTCCCATGAACATAATTCGATAGCTGGTGTGAGCCTGGATGCGAATAGGTCGATATCTGGTGTTCCATACCGTGCTGTAATTTCAGCAAATACATTTTTATCCAACATCCATTCAGTGTTTTCATTGAATTTGCGTGACCTGTTGTCTGCCACTAAATTTAGTTTACCTGGTAAGTAGGTAGCTGATATCCAAATATCTCTCTCTGGATACACTATTGCCAAATTGTGTTGGCCAGATTGTCACATAATGTCGATTTGTTTCCACCCATATGGGTGATATATGCTACCACGGTGGTGTTGTCAATTTGTAGTCTAACATGCTGGTGATATAACCCAGAACAATATGACTTAAGGCCATGGAATGCACTTAACATTCCCAGGTAGTTTATGCACAGTGTTTGTAATAATGATGCCTCCTGTGCATTCCATCTCCCCCACAGCTGGAGATGGAATTGGTAGCACCCCATCCAAGTGCACTGGCATCAGTTTGTAGTTCCATAGACGGGTAGCTGATAATGTTTGTATTGGAACCATGCCTAATGTTATCTTTCCACCATTTTAGTTCCATTATGGCCTCTGTTGGTAGCTTCATTGGTCTGTCAAAATGACCCCCATAATTTTTGAGTGCTCATATTTTAGCCCTCTGTAATTTTTGATAATGTAAAGGTCCGATTTGTGTGGCTGGAAACGCAGCCATTATAATACCAATTATTCTTGCTACCAGTCTGATGGATGGTTTTGTGATGTCAATGATTTTGCTGCAAGCCTTCATGAAGGCTGCAACCTTTTCTTTCGGCAAAGTCACTGACATGTGAACTGAGTTAACGGTGAACCCCAGATGATCCATTGTGTTAAATAACATCTGTGCTCACCTCTAATGGGTACTGTATAGTAAGCATCTTTTAAAACGATGCTTGCCATGTAGTAACCTAGGAAATCAATTGCTTAGCAGTAACTAAGGTTTCCATCTAGTAATGAATATATAGTACGAAAGTATTCAAATTAGTCAAATCTATGATGATGCGGCAACCACCATCTTGTTTATGATAAAGATTTTGGACTCGAATTCCTGTGAATCATGTTGGGTTTCCTCCATTACTCCTTTTTTATATGGCCACTGTAGTTCAGCATGCGCTTTTGATTTTCCTTTGCCTGTAAGCATGAACATTCGGTTCGGTACATGCTGATCTGGAGGATTATGTTTTTGTATAAATTCTATGGTATAACCCTATACTTCTGAAAATATAAGTGTCGGTAGTTAATTTATTCCATGCATCCAGATAGAATTGTAATCTCCCACCAACCTCGTATGGAACCAGACCCACCTACCTCCATGGTTACTATTGGTAGGTTTGTTACTTTTTCGGCATCCTCCGTGGACGTTGAGGCGCCGGTGTCTGGATCTGTAGTTGGGTCGGTGTTGAGGGTTAGCGCATTCCCAGGGAAGGCCGGTCTGGGCCATGGCCTAAAATGACCGATGTTGAGTGTTCCTGGCCTTTGAGCTTTCACCAGTTTGTCTTGGCCGACTGTGGTGCTTTTTCCTGGACGAAGTAGTTTTTAGACGTTGCTGTAATGAGCCCCAGGGTTTTACCCTCTTCGTCAAGTTCTTTTACCTCTTTTGATAAGTTGCCTCCAAATAGTAATATTGGTGGTTTGGAGGTTCCAGGTCTGCATAGGCCTGCAAATTAGGGTCTAAAGCCGGTTGGATGGCACTTCTTCCTAATGCTGTTTACTCGTATTGGTAGTTTGCAAAATAAAGCCAGTGCATCCTGGTGATCTTGTGTCATGTCTTTTTTGTTTATTTGTGCGGGTGAAAACCGTAATTCCCGCTGTTAGGACTTTCAGAACTTTCTGTAGTTTCAAGTCCCTGGCTCTGATTGAGGCTTCGACTTGTTTTCAAATACACTGGTTGACACTGGAAATATTCAGTGTTTTGCAGTTCCCTGGTGGTAAATGTGTTGCTGTGGTGTCCAATAATGCCTGTCCTTATAGCTGGTTGAATGACAAGTAGTCGATACTTGCAGCTATTTTAGGTTCCAGGTTTTGGCCAGTTTGGTCAGGTTGAATAAACTGGGATACCATATCCAATAGGTTTTCTTGCACCTCATGTGCACTAGGGGTATGTTCTGCACACCCCTCTTCAGGGTCAGCCCAGAATCGACCCCCTGTACTCCCCTCTGATGAGGGAGAAACACTGTGCAGCCCTACAAGAGGTACCGCTGTAGGACTTACTAGCTGCCCACTGTGACTAGTCTCCATCTCCCGGAGCCTGTCACTTTGGAGTATTTGCTCCAACAGCCGCTCCAACTGGCTCCAATGCTCTCAGGCACTGGCCACTCGCGGCTGCTCCTGAAGTCGCTCCTGCTCCAGTTCCTGCAGCCGCTCCAACCGGCTCCAATGCTCACGGGCACTGGCCGTCACGGCTGCTCTTGTTTCCCCGCTCCAACCGGCTCCAATGCTCTCGGGCACAGGCCGCTCGCGGCTGCTCCTGAAGCCGCTCCAACCAGCCCCAATGCTCACGGGCACTGGCCGCTCACGGCTATTCAGTCGGACTCATCGGAGTCAACGACTGTTGGTTTTTTGCTTCGCTCTACCACGTGGCCGGTGCGGGAGCGAAGTTCGGGCACAGCTGTTCCCATTTCGGGAGATTGGAATGCCGTTGGCTGCTGCTGCTGGCTGCCCGCAACTCCGCGGTTCTCCCCCGCCTGCTTTTTCGTAGCCTTCGTGGATCTGGTCCATGTCTCCACCTGTAAGGTAAGTGGAAGGAACGCAGTCTCCTTACCTGCTGTTCCCGGCTTTCAAATTCTGCCGCTAAGGGGAACGTCGTTCCCCCTGCTGTGACTCGTTGCAATGCGTGTAGCGATATGACACGCATGCGTCCTGGCGGGGTTCTTCACGTAGTCACTCACATGACTCCGAAGTAAAATACCTGGAGAAGGCCAATTCTGTTGTAGTCTATATGGACTTCAGTAAGGCTTGGGACAAGGAACCATGTAAGAGACAAATCCAAAAATTAGAGCCTATAAGATCCAAGTCAAGTTGTTAAATGGGATGCAAAATTAGTTTGGTGATAGGGAGGGAGAGGGTAATGATAGAGGTCGGCTTTTATGATTGGCAATTTGTGACCATCACAGTGATCAATGCTGGGACCTTTGCTGTTATATACATTCATGAGTTAGGTAAGGGCTGTGATCAGTAAGTTTGATGATAATACAAAATATTGGTGGTGCTATTGACAGTGAGGAGAATAGACTTCCGCAACCGATTGATTTTGATTAGCTTGTAAATTGAGACGGGCAAATGGAATTTATACTGGTAAGAATAAGCCAATGCTTTTTTTTGTTGAGGGGAAGATTGTAAAATAAGGGAAAAACCTACAACATGAATGAAAGCCCAAGGGTGTATTGAGGAACAAAGAGTCCAACGGTCCCTGAATCAGCACAGTTAAACAGGTTGGTGAAGAAGGCATTAGAGGTGCTTGCCTTCATTAGCCGAGGCATGGACCATATGAGCAGGGTGCTCTTGGTTTGACTTTGGAAACATTGGTTAGCCAGAGTATAATATGCAGTTCAGGTTATCACACCTTAGGCTGAATTATATTGCGCTGGAGAAGGTACAGAGGACAATTACCAGGATGTTGCCTGGGACTGAATGCCCCAGTTATGAGGCGACTGGATAGGCTGGGCTTGTTTTTCTTGGACTGGACGAATCTAAGCAGTAAACTTGATAAAGGTTGACAGGGGAAAATAAATTCAATTATCATAAAAAATGGGTGGCATGGTGGTGCAACGGTAGAGTTGCTGCCTTACAGCACCAGAGACCTGGGTTCAATCCTGACCAGGGGTGCGGTCTGTACAGAGTTTGTACGTTCTCCCCGTGACCTGGGTGGGTTTTCTGTGGGATCACCGGTTTCCTCCCACACTCCAATGACATAGAAACATAGAAAATAGGTGCAGGAGTAGGCCATTCGGCCCTTCCAGCCTGCACGGCCATTCAATATGATCATGGCTGATCATCCAACTCGGTATCCTGTACCTGTCTTCTCTCCATACCCCCTGATCCCTTTATCCACAAGGGCCACATCTAACTCCCTCTTAACTATAGCCAATGAACTGTCCTCATCTACCTTCTGTGGCGGAGAATTCCAAAGATTCACCACTCTCTGTGTGAAAAATGTTTTTCTCATCTCGGTCCTAAAAGGTTTCCCCCTTATCCTTAAACTGTGACCCCTTGTTCTGGACTTCCCCATCATCGGGAACAATCTTCCTGCATATAGCCTGTCCAACCCCTTAAGAATTTTGTAAGTTTCTATAAGATCCCCCCTCAATCTTCTAAATTCTAGCGAGTACAAGCCTAGTCTATCCAGACTTTCTTCATATGAAAGTCCTGACATCCCAGGAATCAGTCTGGTGAACCTCTGTACTCCCTCTATGGCAAGAAAGTCTTTCCTCAGATTAGGAGACCAAAACTGTACGCAACAGGTTGTAGGTTAATTGGCTTGGTATAGTTGTAAATTGGCCCTAGTGTGTGTAGATAGAGTTAATGTGTGGGGATCGCTGGTCAGCACGGACTCGGTGGGCTGAAGGGCCGTTTCCATGCTCTATGTTTAAATCAATCTAAACCAAAGTTGTACTAAATTATGAAAGGCATAAATAGGGTAGATGGCAATAAACTTTTCCCATGATAGAGGTGCCTAAGACTAGAGAGTATTATTTTAAGGTGAGGAAAAATAAGTTTTGAGGGCATCTGATGAAAGAGCAAAATACAAGCCACAGAGCGCAGAATATAGTTCTCAGCAGGACTGGTCCATGGAATTATTATGGGGTGGACGGAGCAGCACAACCTGGATGATTCACCATGCTCCTAAATTAGTCATGCAGTTATCAATGGCATGTTGACTTGCTACACATCACCTTCTCCACAGTTACCTCCACTGCAAATCACACAGTTTATACCCTAGTTCTGGTATTTGTTGGATTATTGTCATGTAACAGTTGATTTGTATTTGGACAATATTTAACAGAATTCAACTCCAGAATGGCTGAAGATGCAATGGGCTTCCTATCTAAAGATATATCATCCATTGGAGAAAGGAGGGCTGCTGATTTCTATTCCATGCTTCCGAAGCGGGACAAGGTGCTGATTGAATTGCAGGGAGGTAAAATAAATAATTTCCTACCCACTCTGGTTTACAGGAAATTATCATTTTATTTATTTGCATCTAGTTCTTTCAAAATTATTGACTTGTTGCACAAGTAGCTAGAACCTGGCAGAGATACCAAGGGCAGAATGTATTTGCTTATTTGGGAAAATTTGGACTAGAACTAGCTCTGATACTCTGGATTTGTAACTTTCAAGTATTCTCTGTATTTGTCAATGTAGCCAATACAGTACTGCTATTGACAAGAAGCTAACAGTGGATTAAATCCTCATCTACAGTTTTGGAAATTGTCTTGAACCATAGTCAAATGGATGGGATGTCTAGAATGCTGGCATTAATTTTTTTCAGTAACCCTCCACTTTTCCATTGATTTATTTTATACAGGTACCATGGAGAAACTTGAAGACAATGCCAATCTGGTAAGTGTCAGGATGTGTTCACCAACTTTGATGGATTACTTTTGCTTTCCTTATCGTCTTACCATTCACATTAAGAGGATTGTTCTTTGTTGCTGGCTTGGATTCAGCTTCCTTAGGTTAAGTTCCAAAATATCCTTCTTAAAACTATCTCAGTGATCAAATTTGGATCACATGCCCCAGGGTCTCTTGGTTTAGGACAAAAAAATTCTTAGACTGCACATGGAACTGCTCGAGAAATTTGGGTGTTGTAATTAGCACCTTTTATTATCTTCTCCTTCAGTGAATCCAAATGCAACATAACACTACATAATAATAGGATTCAGACTCAAGGAACTGCAGATACTGATTTACAAAAAAAAGCCATTAAGTGCAGGAGTAACTCAGCGGGTCAGGCAGCATCACAGGAAAAATGTCATTTATCCATGTTCCAGAGATGTTGCCCGACCCGCTGAGTTACTCCAGCACTTTGTACCTTTTTTTAATGTAAGATTGTTTGTCTAATATTGTCATGTACAGCAGGTGGTGCCATCAGCTTCCTTTCCTGACTACATGACCTCACTGTGAGAAAATGCAAGCAATGGAGGGATACAGATCTCGTTAAGACAGAGGAGATTAGTTTAACTTTGCCAAGTCAGTTAATGGATGACAAATGCTTAGAAACAGCTTGAGGATGTGATAAGACACATCTAAACATGAACTCCTTAGTTCTGAACATGGCATTGGCATCCATCACTGCTAACCCTTGCTAAAGACAGAGAGAGATGTTGAAATGTGCTGCTGGAACATTACTCCAGTTCAGCAGCCTTATCTGATCACTCAGGACACCATAAAGGTTTGCCAAAGTGTCATGTTTTTCAAAGAATACAATATTTTTTATTATATCTGGTGTAAATTGCTTGTGCAGGTTGATGATATGAAGCTGCTGTTGTGGAAGCTCACTACTGCTCAACACCTCCAACAGCGCAGGTTCACAAAGTCCGACCAAGCTGCTCCCAAAGCCAGTAAGAGAGGTGAGTGTCTGAGCGACGGGTAGGTCAATCACCCTTGATTAGAACTGGTGTCAAAAGTCAGCGGCAGAAGGCAGGAGAATGGGGTTAGGAGGGAGAGATAGATCAGCTGTGATTGAATGGTGGAGTAGACTTGATGGGGGCAAATGACCTAATTCTACTCCTATCACATGATCTTATGACCTTATGACCCTGATTCCTGACTGCAATGCGACAAATCTATAAGATCAACTCTTTTATATTTTCCAAATATTTTTGAAGTATTAAAGAATGATGATGGAGCCTTTCCCACAAAATTTCAGTAAACAATTCTAACTTCACAAGTCTTTATGATTCTCCCTCTCTAATTCAGCTCAGCAGCACAACACTAGCAGGCGCCAAACCTGCAACTATAAAGTGCTGGCAGCATTTAACAGCTGGGAAATGTATTATCCTAAAGAACATCATTAGGGGTATAGAGAAGATTTGGTTGATGATGATAGGTTGTCAGGAAGGGACAGAGACTGGGAATTAGTCCACCAGCGAATATTAAATCATGCGGGGTTATTTTGTTGTGCTTGGAAGCATAATGTGATGGTGCTGCGTGGAACAGCATTTGCCTGCTTCTTCCAGGGCTCTGGGATTTGGAGGGATCTGATTACCCACACAATGTGCAAATAATAACTTCTTATGGCAGTAACAGGTTTCAACTTCAGGTTTTACAAAAAGAGTCTCAAATAACCTTTGCGCTTTCTCACTGAAGTTAGATCTCTTAAGCTGCCAGTTCAATGAGAATCACCAGGGTTGTGCTGGGGCTAAATCACTGACTGTACTCAAGGGGTGGCATGGAGATCATGCACTAGAGCACATTTGTTTCCTATGTTGTGTCTCAGGAGACTCAGGAAGAGGATCAAAGCTGGGCACAAAAGTAAGCATTGGTCTTATCAGGTAACTGGTTCTTTCCCGAATTGGAAAAGTGACCATTGCTTAAGTTTAGTTTAGAGATACAATATGGAAACAATCCCTTTGGCCCATGGAATCCACACTGACCATTAATCACCCGTTCACTCTACTTCTATGTTATCCACTGTCACATCCACTCCCTACACATTGTGGCCAATTTACAGAACCCAATTAACCTATCTGCACTTCTGCACTTGTTTGGAATGTGCAGGAAACACTAACACCCAAAGGAAATCCATGCAGTCACAGTGAGATGCCACAGGTGAAAACTACACACAGACAGCACCCAAGGTCAGGATGGATCGCAAGTCTCTGGTGCTGTGAGGCAGCAGCTCTACCGCTGAGCCACTGTGCTGCCCTGATGGGCTCACCAGCATCAACTCAGGGAAGGATTGTCCCTTGATCCTAAAGTCTGCTTTCCAGGTTATGATCCACACTGCTTCCTTTTATATTGTCCTTCACAGTGGCTTCTGTGTGCAGTGAATCATCTGTGTCGAAGCCATCCATCCTATTTCATGTCATGCATAAGGCACTATAACACGCATGCACATATCACTCGTAAATTTTGTCCCATACCCACCCCTTTTCCAGCTTTCTCCCCCCTAATATAACCAGTCTGAAGAAGGATCTTAACACAAAACATCATCTGTCCATTCCCTCCACAGATGCTGGCTGACCATACTGAGTTTCTCCAGTACATGGAAATGGATAGGCAATTTTCTGGGTTTTCAAGAAATGGATAGGTGATTTTCTGGGTTTTCTGAACCCTTCTTTAGACTGATTGTGGAAATGAACAGAAAGCTGGAAAAGAGATGGGGCTGGAACAAAACCTCAGGATAGATAGATTGGGAGGATGTTTCGGATTGGCAGATGGGTGGAATCAGGGGCAAAGGCTTGAGATGAAAAGACAAAAGGGTGTCAGACGGGTGGGGGGTGGAGAATTTTAATTATAGTTGTAATTGATTTTATTAGCCAAGTATGAAACCAAAACAAGTATGTAAATCATACGAGGAATTTAATTTGCCATACATTCATACCAAAAAAGCAACAAAACACGCAACCACATAAAAATTTAACACAAATATCCACCACAGCATCTCCTCCACATTCCTCACTGTGATGGAAGGCATCACAGCTCCACGATGTTAAAGTATGTAGCCTCCTGCGTTTGGAGCTTCTGAGGTCCATCCCTGCAAAGGGACCGCCAGCTCTGAGATGTGAAATCTGCAGGGTTCTGCGGTTGGAGCTCCCAAGGTTGATCCCCAGCAAGAGGCCACCAGCTCCACGATATTAGGCCGCAGTGCAGACGGAGATACGGTACGGAAAAAGTTGCATCTCCATCGATGATAGGGATAAAAAAAGTTTCAATCCACCACCTACATAATACAAAACTAAAGATACACTAAAACAACATTTAACAGTAGACTCAAAAAGAATAAAGAGAGAAGGGGACGATGCAGACTGTTGGCGAGGCAGCCATTGTACGGTGCCACCGTGAATGCGATGGGATGATTTTAGGATCATATTGTATTCTATTTCTCCAGTTGTATATATAAATATTAAACAGTTTATATTTTTAAGTGATGATCGTTTAACATTTAAGGGACTGAATACATTTCACCTGTTTTATCTTTTACTTAAATGCACAATTGTAAGCAAGGATGATTATTGTGTTTTTTTTTGTTTTTTTCATCAGCTTGCTTTTGGAAGTACTGTGTTTCTGACTGACAATACTTTCACCTATACATCCAACTGCATGATCATCAGTGCCACGCTGTGTCAGAGCTAATCTCTCAATAAAGTTCCTGTCCTTATACAATGAGAGGCTGCAGCCCAATGGATGTGTAAATACTTTTGTAATTAAATATTGATAATGCATTGTCAATAAATAATACTTTTGTAT